>NC_091179.1:43495447-43638316 GCF_040958095.1 Procambarus clarkii | reverse complement strand
GAAATTACGACTATTTATACCGAAAATATGACAATTACTGAAAGCGGCGATTGATCACATTTTGCCCAAACCCTCCCTGCAGTTTGCCAAATATCCCAATAATCCCAAATTCAACACTTGAGTCATATTTTGGAGAAAAATTCTGGCTCTCTGCACGTATTCGCAGTTTGAAATTACGACTTTTTATACCGAAAATATGCCAATTACTGAGAGCAGCGATGGGTCATATTTTGCCCAAACCCCTCTGCAGTTTACAAAATATCCCAAACATCCAAAATTCGACGCTTGAGCTATATTTTGGAACCAAATTTTGGCTTTCTGCAAGTATTCGCTGTTTGAAATTACGACTTTTTATACTGAAAATATGACAATTACTGAAATCGGCGATTGATCACATTTTGCCCAAACCCTTCTTGCAGTTTTCAAAATATCCCAAACATCCTAAATTCCATGCTTGAGCAATATTTTGGAACCCAATTCTGGCTTTCTGCATGTATTCGCAGTTTGAAATTATTTCATTTTATACCGAAAATATGCCAATTACTGAAAGCAGCGATGGGTCACATTTTGCCCAAACCCTCCTGCAGTTTGCAAAATATCCCAAACATCCCATATTCGAAAAATGAGCCATATTTTGGAGCCAAATTCTGGCTTTCTGCACGTATTCGCAGTTTGAAATTACGAATTTTTATACCGAAAATATGCCAATTACTGAAAGCGGCGGTGGATCACATTTTGTACAAACCCTCCCTGCAGTTTTCAAAATATCTTAAACATCCAAAATTCGACCCTTGAGCTATAATTTTTAACCAAATTTTGGCTTTCTGCACGTATTCGTAGTTTGAAATTACGACTTTTTATACCGAAAATATGACAATTACTGAAATCGGCGATTGATCACATTTTGCCCAAACCCTTCCTGCAGTTTTCAAAATATCCCAAACATCCTAAATTTCTCGCTTGAGCAATATTTTGGAGCCAAATTCTGGCTTTCTGCACGTATTCGCAGTTTGAAATTTCGATTTTTTTTTTTTGAGATATATTCAAGTGTTGTTACATTCTATTACAACCACTAGTACGCTTAGCTTTTCGGGCAGGTCCCTGGAATACGATCCCCTGCCGCGAAGAATCGTTTTTTCATCCAAGTACACATTTTTCTGTTGCGTTAAACAGAGGCTACAGTTAAAGAATTGCGCCCAGTAAATCCTTCCCGGCCAGGATACGAACCCATGACATAGCGCTAGCGGAACGCCTGGCGAGTGTCTTACCACTACACAACGGAGACTGTAAATCCAAAATTCATATACAAAAAAAATGTCATTTACTGAGAGCGGCGATGGATCACATTTTGCCCAAACCCTCCCTGCAGCTTTCAAAATATCCCAAACATCCCAAATTCGACCCTAAAGAATTTTTTTGGAGCCAAATTCTGGCTCTCTGCACGTATTCGCAGTTTGAAATTACGACTTTTTTTACTGAAAATATGCCAATTACTGAAAGCAGCGATGGATCCCATTTAGCCCAAACCCTCCCTGCAGTTTTCAAAATATCCCCAAAATCCCAAATTCGACCCTTGAGCCATATTTTGGAGCCAAATTCGGGCTCTCTGCACGTATTCGCAGTATGAAATAATTTCATTTTATGCCGAAAATATGCCAATTACTGAGAGCAGCGATGGATCCCACTTTGCCCAAACCCACTTGCAGTTTGCAAAATATCTCAAACATCCCAAATACGAACCTTGAGCCATGTTTTGGAGCCAAATTCTGGCTTTCTGCACGTATTCGCAGTTTGAAATTATTTCATTTTATACCGAAAATATGCCAATTACTGAAAGCAGCGACGGGTCACATTTTGCCCAAACCCACCTGCAGTGTGCAAAATATCATAAACATCCCAAATTCGAACCTTGAGCCACATTTTGGAGCCCAATTCTGGCTCTCTGCACGTATTCGCAGTTTGAAATTACGACTTTTTTTACTGAAAATATGCCAATTACTGAAAGCAGCGATGGGTCACATTTGGCCCAAACCCTCCCTGCAGTTTTCAAAATATCCCCAACATCCCAAATTCGACCCTTGAGCCATATTTTGGAGCAAAATTCTGGCTCTCTGCACGTATTCGCAGTAGAGGCTTAAGAGAGGGATGCAGAGGCTCAAGAGAATGATGAAGAGGCTGAAGAGAGAGATGCAGAGGCTTAAGAGAGTGATGCAGGGGCTTAATAGAGTGATGCAGAGGCTCAAGAGAATGATGTAGAGGCTTAAGAGAAGGATGCAGAGGCTTAAGAGAATGATGAAAACCGCTCTAATCCGGCTGAAACGTCGATATATGCAATAAAAACAGAACTTCTCCCCTTTCCAATATCTTACTCAGTATTTTAACGAGAAACAAATAGTTGATTGAAAATGAAGTGTTTAAGGTTAATTTCTAATCAATTTGTGTTTGCATCATTTTCATCGTATATTTAATGAATTAATAGCAATAAACTGAAAATTCACAAAAACGTAGAAAAACAACAAAATATTGCCTAATTCGATGATATTTTGTTCATATCACATAAAGGAAAAGGAGATGATAAACGTCAAAATATTGCTGAATTCGATAATTTTTAGTACGAAACAAAATGCAAGAAAACTTGCTAAAAATGTAAAATTTGCAAAGTTGTGAGATTTGAAGGCCAAATCACATATCGTGAGAAAACATGAAGTAGTATCGAAATATTGGTATAAACGAATATATATAGGTAAAATCACACTACATGAATAACGTGAAAAAAGTCACTATATTACCATATTTGAGGATTTTAACTTCAAATCATAAAGCGAGTTTTCGTATTATTTAGATCCAAGAAAAGACATATGACAATGTTGTTTCAAATACAAATGATAAAAATCAATGTGTTTTCATTAGAATTAACTAAAATGTTCCTGATTTTCCGTTTATATTACCGATGTAAGATGTACACGTAAAACCGCTCTAATCCGGCTGAAACGTCGATATATGCAATAAAAACAGAACTTCTCCCCTTTCTCAGTATTTTAACGAGAAACAAATAGTTGATTGAAAATGAAGTGTTTAAGGTTAATTTCTAATAAATTATGTGTTTGCATCATTTATATCGTATTTTTAATGAATTAATAGCAATAAACAGAAAATTCACAAAAACGTGGAAAAACAGCAAAATATTGCCTAATTCGATGATATTTTGTTTATATCACATAGAGGAAAAGGGGATGATAAACGTCAAAACATTGCTGAATTCGATGATTTTTAGTACGAAACAAAATGCAAGAAAACTTGCTTAAAATGCAATATTATGCGAAAATCTGATATATGAAGTCCAAATCACATATCGTGATACTACATGATATAGTATCGAAATATTGTTAAATATGTACTATTATTTACGTAATATCAAACTACATGAAATACGTGAAAAAAGTCATTATTATACCAAATTTGAGGATTTTAACTTCGAATCATAAAGCGACGTTTCGCATTTTTTAGACCCTAGAAAAGACGTATAAAGATGTTGCTTTCAATACAAATGAAAAATCAATGTGTTTTCATTAAAATTAACTAAAATGTTCCTGATTTTCGGTTTATATTACCGATGGAAGATGTACACGTAAAACGTTCTAATCTGGCTGAAACGTCGATATATGCAATAAAAACATAAAATAACGTGAAAAAAGTCACTATATTACCATATTTGAGGATTTTAAATTCAAATCATGAAGCGAGGTTTCGTATTATTTAGATTAATGCAGAGGCTCATGAGAATGATGTAGAGGCTTAAGAGAGGGATGCAGAGGCTCAAGAGAATGATGCAGAGGCTCAAGAGAGTGATGCAGAGGATCAAGGGAGGGATGCAGAGGCTTAAGAGAGTGATGCAGAGGCTCAAGAGAGTGATGCAGAGGCTCAAGAGTGTGATGTAGAGGCTCAAGAGAGTGATGCAGAGTCTCAAGAGAGTGATGCAGAATATCATGAGAGTGATGCAGAGGCTCAAGAGAGTGATGCAGAGGATCAAGAGAGGTAAGCAGAGGCTTAAGAGAATGATGCAGAGGCCGAAGGGAGAGATGAAGAGGCTTAAGAGAGTGATGCAGAGGCTGAAGAGAGTGTTGCAGAGGCTCAGGAGAGAGATGCAGTGGCTCAAGAGAGTGATGCAGAGGCTAAAAAGTGTAGTGCAGAGGCTCAAGAGACTGATGCAGAGGCTTACGAGAGTGATGCAGATAATCAATTGCGGGATGCAGAGGCTTAAGCGAGTGATGCAGAGGCTGAAGAGAGTGTTGCAGAGGCTTAAGAGAGTGATGCAGAGGGTGAAGAGAGTGTTGCAGAGGCTTAAGAGAGTGATGCAGAGGCTGAAGAGAGTGATGCAGAGGCTTAAGAGAGTGATGCAGAGGCTGAAGAGAGTGTTGCAGAGGCTTAGGAGAGGGCTGCAGAGGCTCAAGAGATTGATGAAGAGGCTCAAGAGAGTGATGCAGAGGCTCAAGAGAGTGATGCAGAGGCTCAAGAAAGTGATGCAGTGGCTCAGGAGAGTGATGCAGAGGCTTAAGAGAGGGATGAAGAGGCTCAAGCGAGTGATGCAGAGGGTCAAGAGAGTGATGCAGAGGCTCAAGAGAGTGATGCAGAGGCTCAAGAGAGTGATGCAGAGGCTCAAGAGAGGTATGCAGAGGCTTAAGAGAGTGATGCAGAGGCTCAAGAGAGTGATGCAGAGGCTTATGAGAGGGATGCCGATGTTCAAGAGAGTGATGCACAGGCTCAAGAGAGGGATGCAAAGGCTCAAGAGTGATTCAGAGGATTACGAGAGTGATGCAGAGGCTGATAGAGTGATGCAGAGGCTTAAGAGAGGGATGCAGAGGCTGAAGAGAGTGATGCAGAGGCTTAAGAGAGGGATGCAGAAGCTCAAGAGAGTGATGCAGAGGCGGAAGAGAGTGATGCAGAGGCTTAAGAGAGGGATGCAGAGGCTCAAGAGAGGGATGCAGGGGCTCAAGAGAGGGATGCAGAGGCTCAATAGAGGGATGCAGGGGCTCAAGAGATTGATGGAGAGGCTCAAGAGAGTGATTCAGAGGTATACAAGAGTGATGCAGAGGCTAAAGACAGTGTTGCAGAGGCTGAAGAGAGTGTTGCAGAGGCTCAAGAGAGGGATACAGAGGCTGAAGAGAGTGATGCAGAGACTCAAGAGAGTTATGCAGAGGCTCATTAGAGTGATGCAGAGGCTTACGAGAGTGATGCAGAGGCTCAAGAAAGGGATGCAGAGGCTTAAGAGAGTTATGCAAAGGCTCAGGAGAGGGATGCAGAGGCTCATGAGTGGGATGCAGGAATTCAGGAGAGGGATGCAGAGGCTTAAGAGAGTGATGCAGAGGCTGAAGAGAGTTTTGCAGAGGCTCAAGAGAGGGATGCAGAGGCTCAAGAGAGTGATGCAAAGACTCAAGAGAGTTATGCAGAGGCTCAAGAGAATGATGCAGAGCCTTACGAGAGTGATGCAGAGGCTCAGGAGAGGGATGTAGAGGCTGAAGAGTGTGATTCAGAAGCTAAGGAGAGTGATGCAGAGGCTGAAGAGAGTGATGCAGGGGCTTAAGAGAGGGATGCAGAGGCTCAAGAAAGGGATGCAGAGGCTTAAGAAAGTGATGCAGACTCTCAAAATAGTGATGCAGAGGCTTAAGAGGTTGATGCAGAGGCTCAAGAAAGTGATGGAGAGGCTAGGAGAGGGATGCAGGGGCCCAGGAGAGTGATGCAGATGCTCAAGAGAGGGATGCAGAGGATGAAGAGAGTGATGGAGAGGCTCAAGAGAGGGATGCAGGGGCACAAGAGAGTGATGCAGAGGCTTAGGAGAGTGATGCAAAGACTAAATAGAGGGATGCAGAGGCTCATGAGAGGGATGCAGGAGTTCAAGAGAGGGATGCGGAGGCTCATGAGAGGGATGCAGGAGTTCAAGAGAGGGATGCAGAGGCTCAAGAGAGTGATGCAGAGGCTTAAGAGAGGGATGCTCAGGCTCCAGAGAGGGATGCAGAGGCTAAAGAGAGTGATGCAGAGGGTGAAGAGAGAGATGCAGAGGCTTAAGAGAGTGATGCAGAAGCTCAAAAGACTAATGCAGAGGCTCAAGAGAATGATGTAGAGGCTTAAGAGAGGGATGCAGAGGCTCAAGAGAATGATGCAGAGGCTCAAGAGTGTGATGTAGAGGTTCAAGAGAGTGATGCAGAGGCTCAAGCGAGTGATGCAGAGGATCATGAGAGTGATGCAGAGGCTCAATAGAGTGATGCAGAGGATCAAGAGAGGTAAGCAGAGGCTTAAGAGAGTGATGCAGAGGCCGAAGAGAGTGATGCAGAGGCTTAAGAGAGTGATGCAGAGGCTGAAGAGAGTGTTGCAGAGGCTCAAGAGAGAGATGCAGAGGCTCAAGAGAGTGATGCAGAAGCTAAAAAGAGTTGTGCTGAGGCTCAAGAGACTGATGCAGAGGCTTACGAGAGTGATGCAGAGGCTGAAGAGAGTGTTGCAGAGGCTCAAGAGAGGGATATAGAGGCTCAAGAGAGTGATGCAGAGACTCAAGAGAGTTATGCAGAGGCTTACGAGAGTGATGCAGAGGCTCAAGAGAGTGATGCAGAGGCTTAAGAGAGTGATGCAAAGGCTCAGGAGAGCGATGCAGAGGCTCATGAGAGGGATGCAGGAGTTCAAGAGAGGGATGCAGAGGCTTAAGAAAGTGATGCAGAGGCTGAAGAGAGTGTTGCAGAGGCTCAAGAGAGAGATGCAGAGCATCAAGCGAGTGATGCAGAGAATCAAGAGAGTTATGCAGAGGCTCAAGAGAGTGATGCAGAGGCTTACGAGAGTGATGCAGAGGCTCAAGAGAGTGTTGCAGAGGCTCAAGAGAGGGATAAAGAGGCTCAAGAGAGTGATGCAGAGACTCAAGAGTGTTATGCAGAGGCTCAGTAGAGTGATGCAGAGGCTTACGAGAGTGATGCAGAGGCTCAAGAGAGGGATGCAGAGGCTTACGAGAGTGATGCAAAGGGTCAATAGAGGGATGCAGAGGCTCATGGGAGGGATGCAGGAGTTCAAGAGAGTGATGCAGAGGCTCAAGAAAGTGATGTAGAGGCTTAAGAAAGTGATGCAGAGGCTCAAAATAGGGATGCAGAGGCTTAAGAGGGTCATGCAGAGGCTCAAGAGAGTGATGGAGAGGCTAAAGAGAGGGATGCAGGGGGCCAAGTGAGTGATGCAGATGCTCAAGAGAGGGATGCAGAGGATGAAGAGAGTGATGCAGAGGCTCGAGAGAGTGGTGCAGAGGCTCAAGAGAGGGATTCAGAGGCTCAAGAGATGGATGCAGAGACTTAAGAGAGTGATGCAGAGGCTGAAGAGAGTGTTGCAGAGGCTCAAAAGACGGATGCAGAGGCTTAAGAGAGTGATGCAGAGACTCAAGAGAGTTATGCAGAGGCTCAAGAGAGTGATGCAGAGGCTTACGAGAGTGATGCAGAGGCTCAAGAGAGGGATGTAGAGGCTCAAGAGAGTGATGCAGAAGCTCAAGAGAGTGATGCAGAGGTTTAAGAGAGGGATGCAGAGGCTCAAGAGAGTGATGCAGAGACTCAAGAGAGTTATGCAGAGGCTCATTAGAGTGATGCAGAGGCTTACGGGAGTGATCCAGAGGCTCAAGAGAGGGATGCAGAGGCTTAAGAGAGTGATGCAAAGGCTCAGGAGAGCGATGCAGAGGCCCATGAGAGGGATGTAGGAGTTCAAGAGAGGGATGCAGAGGCTTAAGAAAGTGATGCAGAGGCTGAAGAGAGTGTTGCAGAGGCTCAAGAGAGAGATGCAGAGCCTCAAGCGAGTGATGCAGAAAATCAAGAGAGTTATGCATAGGCTCAAGAGAGTGATGCAGAGGCTTACGAGAGTGATGCAGAGGCTCAAGAGAGTGTTGCAGAGGCTCAAGAGAGGGATGCAGAGGCTCAAGAGAGTGATGCAGAGACTGAAGAGTGTTATGCAGAGGTTCAGTAGAGTGATGCAGAGGCTTACGAGAGTGAAGCAGAGGCTCAAGAGAGGGATGCAGAGGCTTACGAGAGTGATGCAAAGGGTCAGGAGAGGGATGCAGAGGCTCATGAGAGGGATGCAGGAGTTCAAGAGAGTGATGCAGAGGCTCAAAAGTGATGTAGAGGCTTAAGAAAGTGATGCAGAGGCTCAAAATAGGGATGCAGAGGCTTAAGAGGGTCATGCAGAGGCTCAAGAGAGTGATGGAGAGGCTAAAGAGAGGGATGCAGGGGGCCAAGAGAGGGATGCAGGGGCTCAAGAGAGGGACGCAGAGGCTCAATAGAGGGATGCAGGGGCTAAAGAGATTGATGGAGAGGCTCAAGAGAGTGATTCAGAGGTTTACGAGAGTGATGCAGAGGCTGAAGAGAGTGTTGCAGAGGCTCAAGAGACGGATACAGAGGCTCAAGAGAGTGATGCAGAGACTCAAGAGAGTGATGCAGAGGCTTTCGAGACTGAGGCAGAGGCTCATGAGAGTGATGCAGAAGCTCAAGAGAGTGATGCAGAGGCTGAAGAGAGTGATGCAGAGGCTCAAGAGAGGGATGTAGAGGCTCAAGAGAGTGATGCAGAAGCTCAAGAGAGTTATGCAGAGGCTGAAGAGAATGATGCAGAGGCTTAAGAGAGGAATTCAGAGGCTCAAGAGAGGGATGCATGGGCTGAAGAGAGAGATGCAGAGGCTCAATAGAGGGATGCAGAGGCATAAGAGAGTGATGCAAAGGCTCAGGAGAGGGATGCAGAGGCTCATGAGAGGGATGCAGGAGTTCAAGAGAGGGATGCAGAGGCTCAAGAAAGGGATGCAGAGGCTTAGGAAAGTGATGCAGAGGCTCAAACGAGGGATGCAGAGGCTTAAGAGGGTGATGCAGAGGCTCAAGAAAGTGATGGAGAGGCAAAGAGAGCGATGCAGGGGCCCAAGAGAGTGATGCAGATGCTCAAGAGAGGGATGCAGAGGATGAAGAAAGTGATGGAGAGGATCAAGAGAGGGATGCAGGGGCCCAAGAGAGTGATGCAGAGGCTTATGAAGTGATGCAAAGGCTGAATAGAGGGATGCAGAGGCTCATGAGAGGGATGCAGGAGTTCAAGAGAGGTAAGCAGAGGCTCATGAGAGGGATGCAGGAGCTCAAGAGAGGGGTGCAGAGGCTCAAGAGAATGATGCAGAGGCTCAGGAGAGGGATGCTGAGGCTCCAGAGAGGGATGCAGAGGCTAAAGAGAGTGATGCAGAAAGTGAAGAGAGAGATGCAGAAGCTTAAGAGAGATGCCGAGGCTTAAGAGAGTGATGCAGAGGCTCAAAACAGTAATGCAGAGGCTCAAGAGAATGATGTAGAGGCTTAAGAGAGAGATGCAGAGGCTCAAGAGAATGATGCAGAGGCTCAAGAGAGTAATGTAGAGGATCAAGGGAGGGATGCAGAGGATTAAGAGAGTGATGCAGAGGCTCAAGAGAGTGATGCTGAGGCTCAAGAGTGTGATGTAAAGGCTCAAGAGAGTGATGCAGAGGCTCAAGAGAGTGATGCATAAGATCATGAGAGTGATGAAGAGGCTCACGAGAGTGATGCAGAGGATCAAGAGAGGTAAGCAGATGCTTAAGAGAGTGATGCAGAGGCCGAAGAGAGTGATGCAGAGGCTTAAGAGAGTGATGCAGAGGCTGAAGAGAGTGTTGCAGAGGCTCAGGAGAGAGATGAAGAGGCTCAAGAGAGTGATGCAGAGGCTAAAAAGTGTTGTGAAGAGGCTCAAGAGACTGATGCAGAGGCTTACGAGAGTGATGCAGAGAATCAATTGCGGGATGTAGAGGCTTAAGAGAGTGTTGCAGAGGCTGAAGAGAGTGTTGCAGAGGCTTAAGAGAGGGATGCAGAGGCTCAAGAGATTGATGAAGAGGCTCAAGAGAGTGATGCAGAGGCTCAAGAGAGTGATGCAGAGGCTCAAGAAAGTGATGCAGTGGCTCAAGAGTGATGCAGAGGCTTAAGAGAGGGATGCAGAGGCTCAAGCGAGTGATGCAGAGGCTCAAGAGAATGATGTAGAGGCTTAAGAGAGGGATGCAGAGGCTCAAGAGAATGATGCAGAGGCTCAAGAGCGTGATGCAGACGATCAAGAGAGGGATGCAAAGGCTTAAGAGTGTGATGCAGAGGCTCAAGAGAGTGATGCAGAGGCTCAAGAGTGTGATGTAAAGGCTCATGAGAGTGATGCAGAGGCTCAAGAGAGTGATGCAGAGGATCATGAGAGTAATGCAGAGGCTCAAGAGAGTGATGCAGAGGATCAAAAGAGGTAAACAGAGGCTTAAGAGAGTGATGCAGAGGCCGAAGAGAGTGATGCAGAGGCTCATGAGAGTGATGCCGAGGCTGAAGAGAGTGTTGCAGAGGCTCAAGAGAGAGATGCAGAGGCTCAAGAGAGTGATGCAGAGGCTAAAAAGAGTTATGCAGAGGCTTAGGAGAGTGATGCAGATGCTCAAAAGAGTAATGCATAGGCTCAAGAGAATGATGTAGAGGCTTAAGAGAGGGATGCAGAGGCTCAAGAGAATGATGCATAGATATATTTTTGAGATATATACAAGAGTTGTTACATTCTATTACAGCCACTAGTACGCGTAGCGTTTCGGGCAGGTCCCTAGAATACGATCCCCTGCGCGAGGAAACGTTTTTTCATCCAAGTACACATTTTACTGTTGCGTTAAACAGAGGCTACAGTTAAGGAATTGCGCCCAGTAAATCCTCCCAGTCCAGGATACGAACCCATGACATAGCGCTAACGGAACGCCAGGCGAGTATCTTACCACTACACCACGGAGACTGTAAATCCAAAATCCATATACAAAAAAATATGCTAATTACTGAGAGCAGCGATGGATCACATTTTGCCCAAACCCTCCCTACAGATTTCAAAATATCCCCAGCATCCCAAATTCGACCCTTGAGCCATATTTTGGAGCCAAATTCTGGCTCTCTGCACGTATTCGCAGTTTGAAATTACGACTTCTTATACCGAAAAAATGCCATTTACTGAGAGCGGCGATGGATCACATTTTGCCCAAACCCTCCCTACACTTTTCAAAATATCAAAAACATCCCAAATTCGACCCTTGAGCTATATTTTTGAACCAAATTCTGGCTTTCTAAACGTACTCGCCGTTTGAAATTACGACTTTTTATACCGAAAATATGACAATTACTGAAGTCGGCGATGGATCACATTTTGCCCTAACTCTTCCTGCAGTTTTCAAAATATCCCAAACATCCTAAATTCCACGCTCGAGCCATATTTTGGAGCGAAATTCAGGCTTTCTGAACGTATTCGCAGTTTGATATTATTTCATTTTATACTGAAAATATGCCAATTACTGCAAGCAGCGATGGGTCACATTTTGCCCAAACCCCCCTGCAGTTTGCAAAATATCCCAAACATCCCAAATTCGACTCTTGAGCCATATTTTGGAGCCAAATTCTGACTCTCTGCACGTATTCGCAGTTTGAAATTACGAATTTTTATACTTTTTTTTCTTTGAGATATATACAAGAGTTGTTACATTCAATTACAGCCACTTGTACGCGTAGCGTTTCGGGCAGGTCCCTGGAATACGATTCCCTGCCGCGAAGAATCGTTTTTTCATCCAAGTACACATTTTACTGTTGCGTTAAACAGAGGCTACAGTTAAGGAATTGCGCCCAGTAAATCCTCCCAGTCCAGGATACGAACCCATGACATAGCGCTAACGGAACGCCAGGCGAGTATCTTACCACTACACAACGGAGACTGTAAATCCAAAATTCATATACAAAAAATATGCTAATTACTGAGAGCAGCGATGGATCACATTTTGCCCAAACCCTCCCTGCAGTTTCCAAAATATACAAAACATCCAAAAGTCGATCCTTGAGCCATATGTTGAAGCCAATTTCTGGCTCTCTGCACGTATTCCCATTTTGAAATTTCGACTTTTTATACCGAAAATATGCCAATTACTGAAAGCGGCGATGGATCACATTTTGCCCAAACCCTCCCTGCAGTTTTCAAAATATCACAGACATCTTAAATTCGACCCTTGAGCTATATTTTGGAGCCAAATTCTGGCTCTCTGTACGTATTCCCAGTTTGAAATTACGAATTTTTATACTGAAAATAGGCCAATCACTGAAAGCAGCGATGGGTCACATTTTGTCCAAACACCCCCTGCAGTTTTCAAAATGTCCCAAACATCCCAAATTCGACGCTTGAGACATATTTTGGAGTCAAATTCGGGCCCCCTGCACGTATTCGCAGTTTGAAATTATTTCATTTTATACCGACAATATGCCCATTACTGAGAGCGGCGATGGGTCACATTTTGCCAAAACCCCCTCTGCAGATTTCAAAATATCCCAAACATCCCAAATTCGATCCTTGAGCTATATTTTGGAGCCAAATTCTGGCTGTCTGCACGTATTTGCAGTTTGAAATTACGAATTTTTATACCGAAAAAATGCCAATTACTGAGAGCGGCAATGTATCACATTTTACCCAAACCCTCCTTGCAGTTTTCAAAATACCCCAAACATCCCAAATTCGACCCTTATTCCTAATTTTGGAGCCAAATTCTGACTCTCTGCACGTATTCGCAGTTTGAAATTTCGAATTTTTATACTGAAAATATGCCAATAACTAAAAGCAGCGATAGGTCACATTTTGCCCAAACCCCCCTGCAGTTTTCAAAATATCCCAAACATCCCAAATTCGACCCTTGAGCAATATTTTGTAGCCAAATTCTAGCTCTCTGCACGTATTCGTAGTTTGAAATTACGAATTTTAATACCGAAAATATGCCAATTACTGAGAGCGACGATGGATCACATTTTGCCCAAACCCTCCCTGCAGTTTTCAAAATATCGAAAACATCCCAAATTCGACCCTTGAGCCATATGTTGAAGCCAATTTCTGGCTCTCTGCACGTATTCCCAGTTTGAAATTACGATTTTTTATACCGAAAATATGCCAATTACTGAGAGCGACGATGGATCACATTTTGCCCAAACCCTCCCTGCAGTTTTCAAAATATCGAAAACATCCCAAATTCGACCCTTGAGCCATATTTTGGAGCCGAATTCTGGCTCTCTGCACGTATTCGCAGTTTGAAATTACGACATTTTATACCGAAAATATACCAATTTCTTAGAGCGGCGATGGATCACATTTTGCCCAAACACTCCCTGCAGTTTTCAAAATATCCCAAATATCCCAAATTCGACGCTTGAGTCATATTTTGGAGCCAAATTCTGGCACTCTGCACGTATTCGCAGTTTGAAATTACGACTTTTTATACTGAAAATATGCCAATTACTAAGAGCGGCGATGGATCACATTTTGTCCAAACCCTCCCTGCACTTTTCAAAATATCCAAAACATCCAAAAGTCGACCCTTGAGCCATATTTTGAAGCCAAATTCCTGCTCTCTGCACGTATTCCCAGTTTGAAATTACGACTTTTTATACCGAAAATATGCCAATTACTGAAAGCGGCGATGGATCACATTTTGCCCAAACCCTCCCTGCAGTTTTCAAAATATCCCAAACATCCCAAATTCGACCATTGAGCTATATTTTGGAGCCAAATTCTGGCTCTCTGCACGTATTCCCAGTTTGAAATTACGAATTTTTATACGGAAAATATGCCAATTACTGAAAGCGGCGATGGATCACATTTTGCTCAAACCCTCCCTGCGCTTTTCAAAATATCTCAAACATCCCAAATTCGACCTTTGAGCTATATTTTGGAGCCACATTCTGGCTCTCTGCACGTATTCCCAGTTTGAAATTACGACTTTTTATACTGAAAATATGCCAATCACTGAAAGCAGCGATGGGTCACATTTTGCCCAAACCCCCCTGCAGTTTTCAAAATATCCCAAACATCCCAAATTCGACCCTTGAGCTATTTTTTGGAGCCAATTTCTGGCTGTCTGCAAGTATTCGCAGTTTGAAATTACGACTTTTTATACCGAAAGAATGCCAATTACTGAGAGCAGCTATGTATCACATTTTGTCCAAACCCTCCCTGCAGTTTTCAAAATACCCCAAACATCCCAAATTCGACCCTTGATCGTAATTTTAGAGCTAAATTCTGACTCTCTGCACGTGTTCGCAGTTTGAAATAATGAATTTTTATACTGAAAATATGTCAATAATTAAAAGCAGCGATAGGTCACATTTTGCCAAAACCCCATTGCAGTTTTCAAAATTTCCCAAACATCCCAAATTCGACCCTTGAGCTATATTTTGTAACCAAATTCTGACTCTCTGCACGTTTTCGCAGTTTGAAATGACTACTTTTTATACGGAAAATAAGCCAATTATTGAAAGCGGCGAAGGATCACATTTTGAAGAGAGTGATACAGAGGCTGAAGAGAGTGATGCAGAGGCTTAAGAGAGGGATGCAGAGGTTCAAGAGAGGGATGCAGAGGCTCAAGAGAGAGATGCAGAGGCTCAAGTGAAGGATGCAGAGGCTCAAGAGAGTTATGCAGAGGCTCTTGATAGTGATGCAGAGGCTCAAGAGAGGGATGCAGAGGCTTAAGAGAGTGTTGCAAAGGCTCAAGAGAGGGATGCAGAGGCTCATGAGAGGGATGCAGGAGTTCAAGAGAGGAATGCAGAGGCTGAAGAGAATGATGCAGAGGCTGAATTTTGGAGCCAAATTCTGGCTGTCTGCACGTATTCGCAGTTTGAAATTACAACTTTTTATACCGAAAAAATGCCAATTACTGAGAGCGGCGATGGATCACCTTTTACCCAAACCCTAACTGCAATTTTCAAAATATCCAAAACATAACAAATTTGACGCTTGAGCAATATTTTTTAGCCAAATTCTGGCTCTCAGCACGTATTCGCAGTTTAAAATTACGACTTTTTATACCGAAAATATACCAATTACTGAAAGCGGCGATGGATCACATTTTGCCCAAACACTCCCTGCAGTTTTCAAAATATCGCAAAAATCCCAAATTCGACGCTTGAGTCATATTTTGTAGCCATATTCTGGTTCTCTGCACGTATTCGCAGTTTGAAATTACGACTTTTTTACTGAAAATATGCCAATTACTGAGAGCGGCGATGGATCACATTTTGCCCAAACCCTCCCTGCAGCTTGCAAAATATCTAAATCATCCCAAATTCGACCTTTGATCCTAATTTTGGAGCCAAATTCTGACTCTCTTCACGTATTCGCAGTTTGAAATTACGACTTTTTATACCGAAAATATACATATTACTGAAAGCGGCGATGGATCACATTTTGCCCAAACACTCCCTGCAGTTTTCAAAATATCCCAAACATCCCAAATTCGACGCTTGAGTCATATTTTGTAGCCAATTCTGGCTCTCTGCACGTATTCGCAGTTTGAAATTACGCCTTTTTATACCGAAAAATGTTAATTAATGAGAGCGACGATGGATCACATTTTTCCCAAACCCTCCCTGCAGTTTTCAAAATATCGCAAACATCCCAAATTCGAACCTTCAGCCTCATTTTGGAGCCAAATTCTGGCTCTCTGCACGTATTCGCAGTTTGAAATTACGACTTTTTATACTGAAAATATGCCAATTACTGAAAGCAGCGATGGATCACATTTTGCCCAAACCCCCATGCAGTTTTCATAATAACCCAAACATCCCAAATTCGATCCTTGAGCCATATTTTGGAGCCGAATTCTGGCTCTCTGCACGTATTCGCCATTTGAAATTACGACTTTTTATACCAAAAATATGCTAGTATCTGAGAGCTGCGATGGATCACATTTTGCCCAAACCCTCCCTGCAGTTTGCAAAATATCCCAAACATCCAAATTCGATCCTTGAGCTATATTTTGAACCAAATTCTGGCTTTCTCCTCGTACTCGCAGTTTGAAATTACGACTTTTTATACCGAAAGCATGACAATTACTGAAATCAGCGATGGATCACATTTTGCCCTAACCCTTCCTGCAGTTTTCAAAATATCCCAAACATCCTAAATTCCACGCTTGAGCCATATTTTGGAGCCAAATTCTGGCTTTCTGAACGTATTCGCAGTTTGAAAATATTTCATTTTATACTGAAAATATGCCAATTACTGCAAGCAGCGATGGGACACATTTTGCCCAAACCCCCCTGCAGTTTGCAAAATATCCCAAACATCCCAAATTCGACTCTTGAGCCATATTTTGGAGCCAAATTCTGGCTCTCTGCACGTATTCGCAGTTTGAAATTACGACTTTTTATACTTTTTTTTTTTAAATATATACAAGAGTTGTTTCATTCTATTACAGCCACTAGTACGCGTAGCGTTTCGGGCAGGTCCCTTGAATACGATTCCTTGCCGCGAAGAATCGTTTTTTCATCCAAGTACACATTTTACTGTTGCGTTAAACAGAGGCTACAGTTAAGGAATTGCGCCCAGTAAATCCTCCCAGGCCAGGATACGAACCCATGTCATAGCGCAAGCGGAACGCCACGGAGGTGTCTAACCACTACACCACGGAGACTGTAAATCCAAAATCCATATACAAAAAATATGCTAATTACTGAGGGCAGCGATGGATCACATTTCGCCCAAACCCTCCCTACAGATTTCAAAATATCCCCAGCATCCGAAATTCGACCCTTGAGCCATATTTTGGAGCCAAATTCTGGCTCTCTGCACGTATTCGCAGTTTGAAATTACGACTTTTTATACCGAAAAAATGCCATTTACTGAGAGCAGCGATGGATCACATTTTGCCCAAACCCTCCCTACACTTTTCAAAATATCCAAAACATCCAAAAGTCGACCCTTGATCCATATTTTGAAGCCAAATTCTGGCTCTCTGCACGTATTCCAGTTTGAAATTACGACTTTTTATACCGAAAATATGCCAATTACTGAAAGCAGCGATGGATCACATTTTGCCCAAACCCTACCTGCAGTTTTCAAAATATCCCAAACATCCCAAATTCGACCCTTGAGCTATATTTTTGAACCAAATTCTGGCTTTCTAAACGTACTCGCAGTTTGAAATTACGAATTTTTATACCGAAAATATGACAATTACTGAAATCGGCGATGGGTCACATTTTGCCCTAACCCTTCCTGCAGTTTTCAAAATATCCCAAACATCCTAAATTCCACGCTCGAGCCATATTTTGGAGCCAAATTCTGGCTTTCTGAACGTATTCGCAGTTTGAAATTATTTCATTTTATACTGAAAATACGCCAATTACTGCAAGCAGCGATGGGTCACATTTTGTCCAAACCTCCCTGCAGTTTTCAAAATATCCCAAACATCCCAAATTCGACTCTTGAGCCATATTTTGGAGCCAAGTTCTGGCTCTCTGCACGTATTCGCAGTTTGAAATTACGACTGTTTATACTTTTTTTTTAGATATATACAAGAGTTGTTACATTCAATTACAGCCACTAGTACGCGTAGCGTTTCGGGCAGGTCCCTTGAATACGATTCCTTGCCGCGAAGAATCGTTTTTTCATCCAAGTACACATTTTACTGTTGCGTTAATCAGAGGCTACAGTTAAGGAATTGCGCCCAGTAAATCCTCCCTGGCCAGGATACGAACCCATGACATAGCGCTAGCGGAACGCCAGGCGAGTATCTTACCACTACACCACGGAGACTGTAAATCCAAAATCCATATACAAAAAATATGCTAATTACTGAGAGCAGCGATGGATCACATTTGACCAAACCCTCCCTGCAGATTTCAAAATATCCCCAGCATCCCAAATTCGACCCTTGAGCCATATTTTGGAGCCAAATTCTGGCTCTCTGCACGTATTCGCAGTTTGAAATTACGACTTTTTACACCGAAAAAATGCTATTTACTGAGAGCGGCGATGGATCACATTTTGCCCAAACCCTCCCTGCACTTTTCAAAATATACAAAACATCGAAAAGTCGACCTTTGAGCCATATTTTGAAGCCAAATTCTGGCTCTCTGCACGTATCCCCAGTTTGAAATTATGACTTTTTATACAGAAAATATGCCAATTACTGAAAGCGGCGATGGATCACATTTTGCCCAAACCCTCCCTGCAGTTTTCGAAATGTTCCAAACATCCCAAATTCGACCCTTGAGCTATATTTTGGAGCCAAATTCTGGCTCTCTGTACGTATTCCCAGTTTGAAATTACGAATTTTTATACTGAAAATATGCCAATCACTGAAACCAGCGATGGGTCACATTTTCCCGAAACCCCCCTGCAGTTTACAAAATGACCCAAGCATCCCAAATTCGACGCTTGAGACATATTTTGGAGTCAAATTCGGGCTCTCTGCACGTATTCGCAGTTTGAAATTTTTCGTTTTATACCGACAATATGCCAATTATTGACAGCGGCGATGGGTCACATTTTGCCAAAACCCCCCTGCAGATTTCAAAATATCCCAAACATCCCAAATTCGATCCTTGAGCTATATTTTGGAACCAAATTCTGGCTGTGTGCACGTATTCGCAGTTTGAAATTATGATTTTTTTTACCTAAAAAATGTCAATTACTGAGAGCGGCGATGTATCACATTTTACCCAAACCCTCCCTGCAGTTTTCAAAATACCCCAAACATCCCAAATTCGACCCTTGATCCTAATTTTGGAGCCAAATTCTGACTCTCTGCACGAATTCGCAGTTTGAAATTACGAATTTTTATACTGAAAATATGCCAATAACTAAAAGCAGCGATAGGTCACATTTTGCCCAAACCCCCCCTGAAACAAATAGTTGATTGAAATTGAAGTGTTTTAGGTTAATTTCTAATCAATTTGTGTTTGCATCATTTTTATCGTATATTTATTGAATTAACAGCAATAAACTGAAAATTCACAAAAACGTGGAAACACAGCAAAATATTACCTAATTCGATGATTTTTAGTACGAAACAAAATGCAAGAAAACTTGCTTAAAATGCAAAATTTGCAAAATTCTGAGATTTGAAGGCCAAGTCACATATCGTGAGAAAACATGAAGTAGTATCGAAATATTGGTAAAAACGAATATATATACGTAAAATCACACTACATGAATAACGTGAAAAAAGCCACTATATTACCATATTTGAGGATTTTAACTTCAAATCATAAAGCGAGGTTTCATATTATTTAGATCCAAGAAAAGACATATGACAATGTTGTTTCAAATACAAATGATAAAAATCAATGTGTTCTCATTAGAATTAACTAAAATGTTCCTGATTTTCCGTTTATATTACCGATGGAAGATGTACACGTAAAACCGCTCTAATCCGGCTGAAACGTCGATATATGCAATAAAACAGAAATTCTCCCCTTTCCAATATCTTACTCAGTATTTTAACGAGAAACAAATAGTTGATTGAAAATGAAGTGTTTAAGGTTAATTTTAATCAATTATGTGTTTTCATCATTTTTATCGTATATTTAATGAATTAATAGCAATAACTGAAAATTCAAAAAAACGTGGAAAAACAGCAAAATATTGCCTAATTCGATGATATTTTGTTTATATCACATAAAGGAAAAGGGGATGTAAACGTCAAAATATTGCTGAATTCGATGATTTTTAGTACGAAACAAAATGCAAGAAAACTTGCTTAAAATGCAATATTATGCGAAAATCTGAGATTTGAAGGCCAAATCAGATATCGTGATACTACATAAAATAGTATCGAAATATTGGTAAAAATGAATATATTTACGTAATATCAAACTACATAAAAAACGTAAAAAATTTCATTATTATACCAAATTTGAGGATTTTAACTTCAAATAAAGCGACGTTTTGTATTTTTTAGACCCTAGAAAAGACGTATAAAGATGTTGCTTCAAATACAAATGATAAAAATCAATGTGTTTTCATTAACATTAACTAAAATGTTCCTGATTTTCGGTTTATGTTACCGAAGGAAGATGTACACGTAAAACCGTTCTAATCCGGCTGAAACGTCTATATATGCAATAAAAACAGAACTTCTCCCCTTTTCAATATCTTACTCAGTATTGTAACGAGAAACAAACAGATGATTGAAAATGAAGTATTTAAGGTTATTTTCTGATCAATTATGTGTTTGCATAATTTTTCTCGTATATTTAATTAAATAATAACAATAAACTGAAAATTCACAAAAACGTGTTAAAACGGCAAAATATTGCCTAATTCGATGATATTTTGTTTAAATCACATAAAGGAAAAGGGATGATAAAGGTCAAAACATTGGTAAATTCGATGATTTTTAGTACAAAACAAATTGCAAGAAAACTTGCTTAAAATTTGCAAAATTTGCGAAATTCTGAGATTTGAAGGCCAAATCACATATCGTGAGAAAACATGAAGTAGTATCGAAATATTGGTAAAAACGAATATATATACAAAAAATCACAATACATGAATAACGTGAAAAAAGTCACTATATTACCATATTTAAGGATTTTAACTTCAAATCATAGAGCGAGGTTTCGTTGCATTTAGATCCAAGAAGACATATGACAATGTTGTTTCAAATACAAATGATAAAAATCAATGTGTTTTCATTAGAATTAGAGTTGAGAGGGGGTGTTGGGTCGGGGTGATGTTGAGAGGGGGTGTTGGATGATGTTGTGTTGAGAGGGGGTGTTGGATGGGGTGGTGTTGCGTGGCGGTGTTGGATGGTGTGGTGTTGAACGGGGGTGTTGGGTGGTGTGGTGTTGAGAGTGAGGTGTTGGGTGGTGTGGTGTTGAGAGGGTGGTTGTTGGGTGATGTGTTGTTGAGAGGGAGGTGTTGGATGGTGGTGTTGAGAGAAGGTGTTGGGTGGTGTGGTGTTGAGAGGGGATGTTGGGTAGTGATGTTGAGAGGGGGGTGCTGGGTGGTGTGATGTTGAGAGGGGGGTGTTGGGTGGAGTGGTATTGAGTGGTGTGGTGTTGAGAGGGGATGTTGGGTGGAGTGATGTTGAGAGGGGGTGCTGGGTAGTGTGATGTTGAGAGGGGGGTGTGGGTGGGGTGGTATTGAGTGGTGTGGTGTTGAGAGGGGGTGTTTGGTGGTGTGGTGTTGAGAGGGAGGTGTTGGATGCTGGTGTTGAGAGGGGGTGTTGGGTGGTGTAGTGTTGAGAGGGGGTGTTGGGTGGTTTAGGGTTGAGAGGGGGTGTTTGGTGGTGTGATGTAGAGAGGGGTTGTTGGGTAGTATGGTGTTGAGAGGGAGGTGTTGGGTGATGTGTTGTTGAGAGGGAGGTGTTGGATGGTTGGTAGGATGGATGGGAGGTGTTGAGAGAGACGCGTTGGGTGGTGTGGTGTTGAGAGGGGTGTAGGGTGGTGTGGTGTTGAGAGGGAGGTGTTGGGTGGTGTGGTGTTGAGAGAGCGTGTTGGGTGGTGTCGTGTTGAGAGGGAAGTGTTGGGTGGTGTGGTGTTGCGAGGGGGGTTTGGGTGGTGTGGTGTGGTGTTGGGTGGTGTGGTGTTGGGTGTGTGGTGTTGAGAGGGGGTGTTAGATGGTGTGGTGTTGAGAGGGGTGTTGGGTGATATGGTGTTGTGAGGGAGGTGTTGGGTGGTGTGGTGTTGAGAGGGGGTGTTGGAAGGTATGGTGTTGAGAGGGGGTGTTGGGTGGTGTGGTGTTGAGAGGGGGTGTTGGGTGGTGTGGTGTTGAGAGGGAGGTGTTGGGTGGTGTGGTGTGGAGAGGGTGGTGTTGGTGGTGGTTGGTGTTGAGAGGGGGTGTTGGGTGGTGTTGAGAGGGAGGTGGTGGGTGAACAACGAAATGCGAACAACGCAACTGGTAACTACAGGGCGCCTTAATCCGCTTGACCATCACGGCCGGACAAAAGGAAGTGATAGCCGAAGCTATTTTAACCACTTCCCCGCCGGCAACTCGGATGGTAATCTTGGGCATAGCATTTCACCAAATCACCTCATTCTTTGGGGCACACGTGAGGAACACAAATGCGAACAAGCCTGAATGGTCCCCAGGACTATATGTGACTGAAAACTCACACCCCAGAAGTGACTCGAACCCATACTCCCAGGAGCAACGCAACTGGTAACTACAGGGCGCCTTAATCCGCTTGACCATCACGGCCGGACAAAAGGAAGTTATAGCCGAAGCTATTTTAACTACTTCCCCGCCGGCAACTCGGATGGTAATCTTGGGCATAGCATTTCACCAAATCACCTCATTCTTTGGGGCACACGCGAGGAACACAAATGCGAACAAGCCTGAATGGTCCCCGGACTATATGCGACTGAAAACTCACACCCCAGAAGTGACTCGAACCCATACTCCCAGGAGCAACACAACTGGTAACTACAGGGCCCCTTAATCCGCTTGACCATCACGGCCGGACAAAAGGAAGTGATAGCCGAAGCTATTTTAACCACTTCCCCGCCGGCAACTCGGATGGTAATCTTGGGCATAGAATTTCACCAAATCACCTCATTCTTTGGGGCACACGTGAGGAACACAAATGCGAACAAGCCTGAATGGTCCCCGGCTGAAAATGCAAGAAAACTTGCTTAAAAATGAAAATTTTTCGAAATTCTGAGATTTGAAGGACAAATCACATATCGTGAGAAAACATGAAGTAGTATCGAAATATTGGTAAAAACGAATATATTTACGTAAAGTGACACTACATGAAAAACGTGAAAAAAGTCGCTATATTACCAAATTTGAGGATTTTTACTCCAAATAGAAAAAGCGAGGTTTCGTATTTTTTAGATCCTAGAAAAGACATAAAAATGTTGTTTCCAATACAAATGGTAAAATTCAATGTGTTTTCATTAGAATTATCTAAAATGTTCCTGATATTCCGTTTATATTACCGATGGAAGATGTACACGTAAAACCGCTCTAATCCGCCTGAAACGTCGATATATGCAATAAAATCACAACTTCTTGCTTTTTCAATATCTTACTCAGTTTTTTAACGAGAAACAAATAGTTGATTGTAAATGAAGTATTTATTATTAATTTCTAATCAATTATGTGTTTGCATCATTTTTATCGTATTTATATTGAATTATTAGCATTAAACTGAAAATTCACAAAAACGTGGGGAAACGGCAAAATATTCCCTAATTCGATTATATTTTGTTTATATCACAATAAAGGAAAAGGGGATCATAAACATCAAAATATTGCTATATTTGATGATATTTAGTACGAAACAAAATGCAAGAAAACTTGCTTAAAATGCAATATTATGCGAAATTCTGATATTTAAAGGCCAAATCACATATCGTGATACTACATGAAATAGTATCGAAATATTGGTAAAAACGAATATATTCAGGTGAAGTCACACTACATAAAAAACGTGAAAAAAATCGCTATATTACCAAACTTGAGGATTTTAACTTCAAATCATAAAGCGAGGTTTCGTATTATTTAGATCCTAGAAAAGACATATACAAATGTTGTTTCCAATACAAATGATAAAAATCAATTTTTTTTATTAGAATTACAAAAATGATCCTGAAAAGACATAAAAATTTTGTTTCCAATACAAATGATAAAAATCAATGTGTTTTCATTAGAATTAACTAAAATGTTCCTGATTTTCCGTTTATATTACCGATGGAAGATGTACACGTAAAACCGCTCTAATCCGGCTGAAACGTCGATATATGCAATAAAAACAGAACTTCTCGCATTTCCAATATCTTACTCAGTTTTTTAACGAGAAACAAATAGTTGATTGAAAATGAAGTATTTAATGTTATTTTCTAATCAATTATGTGTTTGCATCATTTTTATCGTATATATAATAAAATAATACCAATAAACTGAAAATTCACAAAAACGTGGAAAACGGCAAAATATTGCCTAATTCGATGATATTTTGTTTATATCACATAAAGGAAAGGGGATGACAAACGTTAAAATATTGCTAAATTCGATGATTTTTGGTACAAAACAAAACGTGAGAAAACTTGCTTAAAATGCAATATTATGCTAAAGTCTGAGATTTGAAGGCCAAATTATATATCGTGATACCACATGAAATAGTATCGAAATATTTAAAAAGGAATATATTCACGCGAAGTCACACTACATGAAAAACGTGAAAATAATCGCTATATTACCAAATTTGAGGATTTTAACTTCAAATCACAAAGCGAGGTTTCGTATTATTTAGATCCTAGAAAAGACATATAAAGATGTTGTTTCCAATACAAATGATAAAAATCAATGTGTTTTTATAAGAATTAACTAAAGTGTTCCTGATTTTCCGTTTATATTATCGATGGAAGATGTACACGTAAAACCGCTCTAATCCGGCTGAAACGTCGATATATGCAGTAAAAACAGAACTTCTCTCTTTTTCCATATTTTACTCAGTTTTTTAACGAGAAACAAATAGTTGATTGAGAATGAAGTATTTAATGTTAATTTCAAATCAATTATGTGTTTGCATCATTTTTATCGTATATATAGTGAATTAATAACAATAAACTGAAAATTCACAAAAACGTGGAAAAACTGCAAAATATTGCCTAATTCGATGATATTTTGTTTAAATCACATAAAGGAAAAGAGGATGATAAACGTCAAAATATTGTTAAATTCAATGATATTTAGTACAAAACAAAACGTAAGAAAACTTGCTTAAAAATGCATTATTAAGCGAAATTCTCAGATTTAAGGCTAAATCACATATCGTGAGAAAACATGAAGTATTATCGAAATATTGGAAAAAATATTGCTAAATTCAATGAATTTTAGTACAAAACAAAACGTAAGAAAACTTGCTTAAAAATGCATTATTAACCGAAATTCTCAGATTTAAGGCTAAATCACATATCGTGAGGAAACATGAAGTATTATCGAAATATTTGAAAAAATTTACTTACAAATTACAATCACACTACATGAAAAACGTGAAAAAAATGGTTATATTACCAAATTTGAGGATTTTATCTTCAAAACTTAAAGCGAGGATCCATATTATTTAGAGGCTCAAGAGAGGGATGCAGAGGTCAAGAGAGGGATGCAGGGGCTCAAGAGAGGGATGCAGAGGCTCTAGTGAGGGATGTAGAGGCACAAGAGAGGGATGCAGAGGCTCTTGAGAGTGACGCAGAGGCTCAAGAGAGGGATACAGAGACTTAAGAGAGTGATGCAAAGGCTCAGAAGAGGGATGCAGAGGCTCATGAGAGAGATGCAGGAGTTCAAGAGAGTGATGCAGAGGCTCAAGAAAGGGATGCAGAGGCTTAAGAAAGTGATGCAGAGGCTCAAAAAAGGGATGCAGAGGGTTAAGAGGGTGATGCAGAGGCTCAAGAGAGTGATGCAGAGTGAGGCTAAAGAGAGTGATGCAAATTCGGGCACTCTTCACGTATTCGCAGTTTGAAATTACGACTATTTATACCGAAAATATGACAATTACTGAAAGCGGCGATTGATCACATTTTGCCCAAACCCTCCCTGCAGTTTGCCAAATATCCCAATAATCCCAAATTCAACACTTGAGTCATATTTTGGAGAAAAATTCTGGGTCTCTGCACGTATTCGCAGTTTGAAATTACGACTTTTTATACCGAAAATATGCCAATTACTGAGAGCAGCGATGGGTCATATTTTGCCCAAACCCCCCTGCAGTTTACAAAATATCCCAAACATCCAAAATTCGACGCTTGAGCTATATTTTCGAACCAAATTTTGGCTTTCTGCAAGTATTCGCAGTTTGAAATTACGACTTTTTATACTGAAAATATGACAATTGCTGAAATCGGCGATTGATCACATTTTGCCCAAACCCTTCTTGCAGTTTTCAAAATATCCCAAACATCCTAAATTCCATGCTTGAGCAATATTTTGGAGCCCAATTCTGGCTTTCTGCATGTATTCGCAGTTTGAAATTATTTCATTTTATACCGAAAATATGCCAATTACTGAAAGCAGCGATGGGTCACATTTTGCCCAAACCCTCCTGCAGTTTGCAAAATATCCCAAACATCCCAAATTCGAAAAATGAGCCATATTTTGGAGCCAAATTCTGGCTTTCTGCACGTATTTGCAGTTTGAAATTACGAATTTTTATACCGAAAATATGCCAATTACTGAAAGCGGCAGTGGATCACATTTTGCACAAACCCTCCCTGCAGTTTTCAAAATATCTTAAACATCCTAAATTTCTCGCTTGAGCAATATTTTGGAGCCAAATTCTGGCTTTCTGCACGTATTCGCAGTTTGAAATTACGATTTTTTTTTTTGAGATATATTCAAGTGTTGTTACATTCTATTACAACCACTAGTACGCTTAGCGTTTCGGGCAGGTCCCTGGAATACGATCCCCTGCCGCGAAGAATCGTTTTTCATCCAAGTACACATTTTTCTGTTGCGTTAAACAGAGGCTACAGTTAAAGAATTGCGCCCAGTAAATCCTTCCCGGCCAGAATACGAACCCATGACATAGCGCTAGCGGAACGCCTGGCGAGTGTCTTACCACTACACAACGGAGACTGTAAATCCAAAATTCATATACAAAAAAAATGTCATTTACTGAGAGCGGCGATGGATCACATTTTGCCCAAACCCTCCCTGCAGCTTTCAAAATATCCCAAACATCCCAAATTCGACCCTTAAGAATTATTTTGGAGCCAAATTCTGGCTCTCTGCACGTATTCGCAGTTTGAAATTACGACTTTTTTTACTGAAAATATGCCAATTACTGAAAGCAGCGATGGATCACATTTGGCCCAAACCCTCCCTGCAGTTTTCAAAATATCCCCAAAATCCCAAATTCGACCCTTGAGCCATATTTTGGAGCCAAATTCGGGCTCTCTGCACGTATTCGCAGTATGAAATAATTTCATTTTATGCCGAAAATATGCCAATTACTGAGAGCAGCGATGGATCCCACTTTGCCCAAACCCACTTGCAGTTTGCAAAATATCCCAAACATCCCAAATTCGAACCTTGAGCCATGTTTTGGAGCCAAATTCTGGCTTTCTGCACGTATTCGCAGTTTGAAATTATTTCATTTTATACCGAAAATATGCCAAGTACTGAAAGCAGCGACGGGTCACATTTTGCCCAAACCAACCTGCAGTGTGCAAAATATCATAAACATCCCAAATTCGAACTTTGAGCCACATTTTGGAGCCCAATTCTGGCTCTGCACGTATTCGCAGTTTGAAATTACGACTTTTTTTACTGAAAATATGCCAATTACTGAAAGCAGCGATGGATCACATTTGGCCCAAACCCTCCCTGCAGTTTTCAAAATATCCACAAAATCCCAAATTCGACCCTTGAGCCATATTTTGGAGCCAAATTCGGGCTCTCTGCACGTATTCGCAGTATGAAATAATTTCATTTTATGCCGAAAATATGCCAATTACTGAGAGCAGCGATGGATCCCACTTTGCCCAAACCCACTTGCAGTTTGTAAAATATCCCAAACATCCCAAATTCGAACCTTGAGCCATGTTTTGGAGCCAAATTCTGGCATTCTGCACGTATTCGCAGTTTGAAATTATTTCATTTTATACCGAAAATATGCCAATTACTGAAAGCAGCGACGGGTCACATTTTGCCCAAACCCACCTGCAGTGTGCAAAATATCATAAACATCCCAAATTCGAACTTTGAGCCACATTTTGGAGCCCAATTCTGGCTCTCTGCACGTATTCGCAGTTTGAAATTACGACTTTTTTTACTGAAAATATGCCAATTACTGAAAGCAGCGATGGGTCACATTTGGCCCAAACCCTCCCTGCAGTTTTCAAAATATCCCCAACATCCCAAATTCGACCCTTGAGCCATATTTTGGAGCAAAATTCGGGCTCTCTGCACGTATTCGCAGTTTGAAATAAATAATTTCATTTTATGCCGAAATTATGCCAATTACTGAGAGCGTGGATGGGTTCCACTTTGCCCAAATCCCCCTGCAGTTTGCAAAATATCCAAAACATCCCAAATTCGAACCTTGAGCCATATTTTGGAGCCCAATTCTGGCTTTCTGCACGTATTCGCAGTTTGAAATTATTTCATTTTATACCGAAAATATGCCAATTACTGAAAGCAGCGACGGGTCAAATTTTGCCCAAACCCCCCCTGCAGTTTGCAAAATATCCCAAACATCCCAAATTCGACCCTTGATCCTAATTGTGGAGCCAAATTCTGACTCTCTACACGTATTCCCAGTTTGAAATTACGAATTTTTATACTGAAAATATGCCAATTACTGAGAGCAGCGATGGGTCACATTTTGCCCAAACCCCCCTGCAGTTTTCAAAATAACCCAAACATCCCAAATTCGACCCTTGAGCTATATTTTGTAGCCAAATTCTGGCTCTCTGCACGTATTCGCAGTAGAGGCTTAAGAGAGGGATGCAGAGGCTCAAGAGAATGATGAAGAGGCTGAAGAGAGAGTTGCAGAGGCTTAAGAGAGTGATGCAGGGGCTTAATAGAGTGATGCAGAGGCTCAAGAGAATGATGTAGAGGCTTAAGAGAGTGATGCAGAGGATCAGGAGAGGGATGCAGAGGATTAAGAGAGTGATGAAGAGGCTGAAGCGAGTGATGTAGAGGCTCAAGAGAGTGATGTAGAGGCTCTGGAGAGTGATGCAGAGGCTCAAGAGAGTGATGCAGAGGATCAAGAGAGTGATGCAGAACCTCAAGAGAGTGATGCAGAGGCTTAAGAGAGGGATGCAGAGGCTCATAAGAGTGATGCAGAGGCTGAAGAGAGTGTTGCAGAGGCTTAAGAGAGGGATGCACAGGCTCAAGAGAGTGAAGCCGAGACTGAAGAGAGTGATGCAGAGGCTCATGAGAGTTATGCAGAGGGATGCAGAGGCTTAAGAGAGTGATGCAGGGGCTCAAGGGAGTGATGCAGAGGCTCAAGAGAATGATGTAGAGGCTTAAGAGAAGGATGCAGAGGCTCAAGAGAATGATGCAGAGGCTCAAGAGAGTGATGCAGAGGATCAGGAGAGGGATGCAGAGGATTAAGAGAGTGATGAAGAGGCTGAAGCGAGTGATGTAGAGGCTCAAGAGAGTGATGTAGAGGCTCTGGAGAGTGATGCAGAGGCTCAAGAGAGTGATGCAGAGGATCAAGAGAGTGATGCAGAGGCTCAAGAGAGTGATGCAGAGGCTTAAGAGAGGGATGCAGAGGCTCTCTGCAGAGGGATGGGATGCAGAGGGATTGTATTGGAAGCAACATCTTTATACGTCTTTTCTAGGGTCTAAAAAATACGAAACGTTGCTTTATGATTCGAAGTTAAAATCCTCAAATTTGGTATAATAATGACTTTTTTTTACGTTTTTCATGTAGTTTGATATTACGTAAATATATTCATTTTTACCAATATTTCGATACTATTTTATGTAGTATCACGATATGGATTTGGCCTTCAAATCTCAGATTTTCGCATAATATTGCATTTTAAGGAATTTTTCTTGCATTTTGTTTCGTACTAAAAATCATCGAATTCAGCAATATTTTGACGTTTATCATCCCCTTTTCCTTTATGTGATATAAACAAAATATCATCGAATTAGGCAATATTTTGCTGTTTTTCCACGTTTTTGTGAATTTTTAGTTTATTGCTATTAATTCATTAAATATACGATAAAAATGATGCAAACACATAATTGATTAAAAATTAACCTTAAACACTTCATTTTCAATCAACTATTTGTTTCTCGTTAAAATACTGAGTAAGATATTGGAAAGGGCAGAAGTTCTGTTTTTATTTCATATATCGACGTTTCAGCCGGATTAGAGCGGTTTCACGTGTACCTCTTCCATCGTTAATATAAACGGAAAATCAGGAACATTTTAGTTAATTCTAATGAAACACATTGATTTTTATCATTTGTATTTGAAACAACATTGTCATATGTCTTTTCTTGGATCTAAATACAACGAAACCTCGCTCTATGATTTGAAGTTAAAATCCTTAAATATGGTAATATAGTGATTTTTTTCACGTTATTCATATAGTGTGATTTTACGTATATATATTCGTTTTTACCAATACTTCGATACTACTTCATGTTTTCTCACGATATGTGATTTGGCTTTCAAATCTCAGAATTTCGCAAATTTTGCAAATTTTAAGCAAGTTTTCTTGCATTTTGTTTTGTACTAAAAATCATCGAATTTACCAATGTTTTTACCTTTATCATCCCCTTTTCCTTTATGTGATTTAAACAAAATATCATCGAATTAGGCAATATTTTGCCGTTTTTCCACCATTTTGTGAATTTTCAGTTTATTGTTATTATTTAATTAAATATACGAGAAAAATTATGCAAACACATAATTGATCAGAAAATAACCTTAAATACTTCATTTTCAATCATCTATTTGTTTCTCGTTACAATACTGAGTAAGATATTGAAAAGGGGAGAAGTTCTGTTTTTATTGCATATATCGACGTTTCAGCCGGATTAGAGCGGTTTTACGTGTACATCTTCCATCGGTAATATAAACGGAAAATCAGGAACATTTTAGTTAATTCTAATGAAAACACATTGATTTTTATCATTTGTATTTGAAACAACATTGTCATATGTCTTTTCTTGGATCTAAATAATACGAAACCTCGCTTAATGATTTGAAGTTAAAATCCTCAAATATGGTAATATAGTGGCTTTTTTCACGTTACTCATGTAGTGTGATTTTACGTATATATATTCGTTTTTACCAATATTTTGATACTACTTCATGTTTTCTCACGATATGTGATTTGGCCTTCAAATCTCAGAATTTTGCAAATTTTGCATTTTTAAGCAAGTTTTCTTGCATTTTGTTTCGTACTAAAAATCATCGAATTAGGCAATATTTTGCTGTGCTTCCACGTTTTTGTGAATTTTCAGTTTATTGTTATTAATTCAATAAATATACGATAAAAATGATGCAAACACAAATTGATTAGAAATTAACCAAAAACACTTCAATTTCAATCAACTATTTGTTTTAGGGGGGTTTGGGCAAAATGTGACCTATCGCTGCTTTTAGTTATTGGCATATTTTCAGTATAAAAATTCGTAATTTCAAACTGCGAATACGTGCAGAGAGTCAGAATTTGGCTCCAAAATTAGGATCAAGGGTCGAATTTGGGATGTTTGGGGTATTTTGAAAACTGCAGGGAGGGTTTGGGTAAAATGTGATACATCGCCGCTCTCAGTAATTGGCATTTTTTAGGTAAAAAAATCGTAATTTCAGACTGCGAATACGTGCAGACAGCCAGAATTTGGCTCCAAAATATAGGTCAAGGATCGAATTTGGGATGTTTGGGATGTTTTGAAATCTGCAGAGGGGGTTTTGGCAAAATGTGACCCATCGCCGCTGTCAATAATTGGCATATTGTCGGTATAAAAAGTCGTAATTTCAAACTGCGAATACGTTCAGAGAGCCCGAATTTGACTCCAAAATATGTCTCAAGCGTCGAATTTGGGATGTTTGGGACATTTCGAAAACTGCAGGGAGGGTTTGGGCAAAATGTGATCCATCGCCGCTTTCAGTAATTGGCATATTTTCGGTATAAAAAGTCATAATTTCAAACTGGGAATACGTGCAGAGAGCCAGAATTTGGCTTCAAAATATGGATCAAGGGTCGACTTTTGGATTTTTTGGATATTTTGAAAAGTGTAGGGAGGGTTTGGGCAAAATGTGATCCATCGCCGCTCTCAGTAAATGGCATTTTTTCGGTATAAAAAGTCGTAATTTCAAACTGCGAATACGTGCAGAGAGCCAGAATTTGGCTCCAAACTATGGCTCAAGGGTCGAATTTCGGATGCTGGGGATATTTTGAAATCTGTAGGGAGGGTTTGGGCAAAATGTGATCCATCGCTGCTCTCAGTAATTAGCATATTTTTTGTATATGGATTTTGGATTTACAATCTCCGTGGTGTAGTGGTAAGACACCTGCCTGGCGTTCCGCTTGCGCTATGTCATGGGTTCGTATCCTGGCCTGGGAGGTATTACTGGGCGCAATTCCTTAACTGTAGCCTCTGTTTAACGCAACAGTAAAATGTGTACGTGGATGAAAAAACGATTCTTCGCGGCAAGGAATCGTATTCAAGGGACCTGCCCGAAACGCTACGCGTACTAGTGGCTGTAATAGAATGTAACAACTCTTGTATATATTTCAAAAAAAAAAAGTATAAAAAGTCGTAATTTCAAACTTCGAATACGTGCAGAGAGCCAGAATTTGGCTCCAAAATATGGCTCAAGAGTCGAATTTGGGATGTTTGGGATATTTTGCAAACTGCAGGGGGTTTGGGCAAAATGTGTCCCATCGCTGCTTGCAGTAATTGGCATATTTTTAGTATAAAATGAAATATTTTCAAACTGCGAATACGTTCAGAAAGCCAGAATTTCTCTCCAAAATATGGCTCAAGCGTGGAATTTAGGATGTTTGGGATATTTTGAAAACTGCAGGAAGGGTTAGGGCAAAATGTGATCCATCGCTGATTTCAGTAATTGTCATATTTTCGGTATAAAAAGTCGTAATTTCAAACTGCGAGTACGTGGAGAAAGCCAGAATTTGGTTCAAAAATATAGCTCAAGGGTCGAATTTTGGATGTTTGGGATATTTTGCAAACTGCAGGGAGGGTTTGGGCAAAATGTGATCCATCGCAGCTCTCAGATACTAGCATATTTTTGGTATAAAAAGTCGTAATTTCAAACGGCGAATACGTGCAGAGAGCCAGAATTCGGCTCCAAAATATGGCTCAAGGATCGAATTTGGGATGTTTGGGATATTATGAAAACTGCATGGGGGTTTGTGCAAAATGTGACCCATCGCTGCTTTCAGTAATTGGCAGATTTTCAGTATAAAAAGTCGTAATTTCAAACTGCGAACACGTGCAGAGAGCCAGAATTTGGCTCCAAAATGAGGCTGAAGGTTCGAATTTGGGATGTTTGCGATATTTTGAAAACTGCAGGGAGGGTTTGGGAAAAATGTGATCCATCGTCGCTCTCAGTAATAAACATATTTTCGGTATAAAAAGTAGTAAATTCAAACTGCGAATACGTGCAGAGAGCCAGAATTTTGCTACAAAATATGACTCAAGCGTCGAATTTGGGATGTTTGGGATATTTTGAAAACTGCAGGGAGTGTTTGGGCTAAATGTGATCCATCGCCGCTTTCAGTAATATGTATATTTTCGGTATAAAAAGTCGTAATTTCAAACTGCGATTACGTGAAGAGAGTCAGAATTTGGCTCCAAAATTAGGATCAAAGGTCGAATTTGGGATGATTTGGATATTTGGCAAGCTGCAGGGAGGGTTTGGGCAAAATGTGATCCATCGCCGCTCTCAGTAATTGGCATATTTTCAGTAAAAAAAGTCGTAATTTCAAACTGCGAATACGTGCAGAGAACCAGAATTTGGCTCCAAAATATGAATCAAGCGTCGAATTTGGGATTTTTGGGATATTTTGAAAACTGCAGGGAGTGCTTGGGCAAAATGTGATCCATCGCCGCTTTCAGTAATTGGCATTTTTTCGGTATAAAAAGTCGTAATTTCAAACTGCGAATACGTGCAGACAGCCAGAATTTGGCTCCAAAATTCAGCCTCTGCATCATTCTCTTCAGCCTCTGCATTCCTCTCTTGAACTCCTGCATCCCTCTCAAGAGCCTCTGCATCCCTCTCTTGAGCCTCTGCATCCTTCTCTTGAGCCTCTGCATCCCTCTCTTGAGTCTCTGCATCCCTCTTTTGAACCTCTCCATCCCTCTCTTAAGCGTCTGCATCACTCTCTTCAGCCTCTGCATCACTCTCTTCAAAATGCGATCCTTCGCCGCGCTCAATAATTGGCTTATTTTCCGTATAAAAAGTAGTCATTTCAAACTGCGAATACGTGCAGAGAGTCAGAATTTGGTTACAAAACATAGCTCAAGGGTCGAATTTGGGATGTTTGGGAAATTTTGAAAACTGCAAGGGTTTTTTTTGCAAAATGTGACCTATCGCTGCTTTTAATTATTGACATATTTTCAGTATAAAAATTCGTAATTTCAAACTGCGAATACGTGCAGAGAGTCAGAATTTGGCTCTAAAATTACGATCAAGGGTCGAATTTGGGATGTTTGGGGTATTTTGAAAACTGCAGGGAGGGTTTGGGCAAAATGTGATACATAGCTGCTCTCAGTAATTGGCATTCTTTCGGTATAAAAAGTCGTAATTTCAAACTGCGAATACTTGCAGACAGCCAGAATTTGGCTCCAAAATATAGCTCAAGGGTCGAATTTGGGATGTTTGGGATATTTTGAAAACTGCAGGGGGGTTTGGGCAAAATGTGACCCATCGCTGCTTTCAGTGATTGGCATATTTTCAGTATAAAAAGTCGTAATTTCAAACTGGGAATACGTGCAGAGAGCCAGAATTTGGCTCCAAATTATAGCTCAAAGGTCGAATTTGGGATGTTTGAGATATTTTGAAAACTGCAGGGAGAGTTTGGGCAAAATGTGATCCATCGCCGCTTTCATTAATTGGCATATTTTCCGTATAAAAATTCGTAATTTCAAACTGGGAATACGTGCAGAGAGCCAGAATTTGGCTCCAAAATGTAGCTCAAGGGTCGAATTTGGGATGTTTGGGATATTATGAAAACTGCATGGAGGGTTTGGGCAAAATGTGATCCATCGCCGCTTTCAGTAATTGGCATATTTTCGGTATAAAAAGTCGTAATTTCAAACTGCGAATACGTGCAGAGAGCAGGAATTTGGCTTCAAAATATGGCTCAAGGGTCGACTTTTGGATGTTTTGGATATTTTGAAAAGTGCAGGGAGGGTTTGGACAAAATGTGACCCATCGCCGCTCTCAGTAAATGACATTTTTTCGGTATAAAAAGTCGTAATTTCAAACTGCGAATACGTGCAGAGAGCCAGAATTTGGCTCCAAAATAGGGCTCAAGAGTCGAATTTGGGATGTTTGGGATATTTTGCAAACTGCAGGGGGGTTTGGGCAAAATGTGACCCAATGCTGTTTGCAGTAATTGGCATATTTTCAGTATAAAATGAAATAATTTCAAACTGCGAATACGTTCAGAAAGCCAGAATTTGGCTAAAAAATATTGTTCAAGCGTCGAATTTGTTATGTTTTGGATATTTTGAAAATTGCAGTTAGTGTTTGGGCAAAAGGTGATCCATCGCCGCTCTTAGTAATTGGCATATTTTCAGTATAAAAAGTCGTAATTTCAAACTGCGAATACGTGCAGAGTGCCAGAATTTGGCTCCAAAATATGACTCAAGCGTCGAATTTGGGATGTTTGGGATATTTTGAAAACTGCAGGGAGTGTTTGGGCAAAATGTGATCCATCGCAGCTTTCAGTAATTGGTATATTTTCGGTATAAAAAATCGTAATTTCAAACTGCGAATACGTGCAGAGAGCCAGAATTCGACTCCAAAATGTGGCTCAAGGGTCGAATTTGGGATGTTTTCGATATTCTGAAAACTGCAGGGAGGGTTTGGGCAAAATGTGATCCATCGTCGCTCTCAGTAATTGGCATATTTTCGGTATAAAAAATCGTAATTTCAAACTACGAATACGTGCAGAGAGCCAGAATTTGGCTACAAAATAATGCTCAAGGGTCGAATTTGGGATGTTTGGGATATTTTGAAAACTGCAGGGGGGTTTGGGCAAAATGTGACCTATCGCTGCTTTTAGTTATTGGCATATTTTCAGTATAAAAATTCGTAATTTCAAACTGCGAATACGTGCAGAGAGTCAGAATTTGGCTCCAAAATTAGGATCAAGGGTCGAATTTGGGATGTTTGGGGTATTTTGAAAACTGCAGGGAGGGTTTGGGTAAAATGTGATACATTGCCGCTCTCAGTAATTGGCATTTTTTCGGTATAAAAAGTCGTAATTTCAAACTGCGAATACGTGCAGACAGCCAGAATTTGGCTCCAAAATATAGCTCAAGGATCGAATTTGGGATGTTTGGGATATTTTGAAATCTGCAGAGGAGGTTTTGGCAAAATGTGACCCATCGCCGCTCTCAGTAATTGGCATATTATCGGTATAAAATGAAATAATTTCAAACTGCGAATACGTGCAGAGAGCCCGAATTTGACTCCAAAATATGTCTCAAGCGTCGAATTTGGGATGTTTGGGACATTTTGAAAACTGCAGGGCGTGTTTGGGCAAAATGTGACCCATCGCTGCTTTCAGTGATTGGCATATTTTCAGTATAAAAATTCGTAATTTCAAACTGGGAATACGTACAGAGAGCCAGAATTTGGCTCCAAAATATAGCTCAAGGGTCGAATTTGAGATGTCTGTGATATTTTGAAAACTGCAGGTAGGGTTTGGGAAAAATGTGATCCATCGCCGCTTTCAGTAATTGGCATATTTTCGGTATAAAAAGTCGTAATTTCAAACTGGGAATACGTGCAGAGAGCCAGAAATTGGCTTCAACATATGGCTCAAGGATCGACTTTTGGATGTTTTGTATATTTTGGAAACTGCAGGGAGGGTTTGGGCAAAATGTGATCCATCGTCGCTGTCAGTAATTGGCATATTTTCGGTATAAAAAATCGTAATTTCAAACTACGAATACGTGCAGAGAGCCAGAATTTGGCTACAAAATATTGCTCAATGGTCGAATTTGGAATGTTTGGGATATTTTGAAAACTGCAGGGGGGTTTGGGCAAAATGTGACCTATCGCTGCTTCTAGTTATTGGCAGATTTTCAGTATAAAAATTCGTAATTTCAAACTGCGAATACGTGCAGAGAGTCAGAATTTGGCTCCAAAATTAGGATCAAGGGTCGTATTTGGGATGTTTGGGGTATTTTGAAAACTGCAGGGAGGGTTTGGGTAAAATGTGATACATTGCCGCTCTCAGTAATTGGCATTTTTTTCGGTATAAAAAGTCGTAATTTCAAACTGCGAATACGTGCAGACAGACAGAATTTGGCTCCAAAATATAGCTCAAGGATCGAATTTGGGATGTTTGGGATATTTTGAAAACTGCAGGAAGGGTTAGGGCAAAATGTGATCCATCGCCGACTTCAGTAATTGTCATATTTTCGGTATAAAAAGTCGTAATTTCAAACTGCGAGTACGTTTAGAAAGCCAGAATTTGGTTCAAAAATATAGCTCAAGGGTCGAATTTGGGAAGTTTTTGATATTTTGAAAAGTGTAGGGAGGGTTTGGGCAAAATGTGATCCATCGCCGCTCTCAGTAAATGGCATTTTTTTGGTATAAGAAGTCGTAATTTCAAACTGCGAATACGTGCAGAGAGCCAGAATTTGGCTCCAAAATATGGCTCAAGGGTCGAATTTGGGATGCTGGGGATATTTTGAAATCTGTAGGGAGGGTTTGGGCAAAATGTGATCCATCGCTGCTCTCAGTAATTAGCATATTTTTTGTATATGGATTTTGGATTTACAGTCTCCTTGGTGTAGTGGTAAGATACTCGCCTGGCGTTCCGTTAGCGCTATGTCATGGGTTCGTATCCTGGACTGGGAGGATTTACTGGGCGCAATTCCTTAACTGTAGCCTCTGTTTACCGCAACAGTAAAATGTGTACTTGGATGAAAAAACGATTCCTCGCGGCAGGGGATCGTATTCTAGGGACCTGCCCGAAACGCTACGCGTACTAGTAACTGTAATAGAATGTAACAACTCTTGTATATATCTCAAAAATATATCTATGCATCATTCTCTTGAGCCCCTGCATTACTCTTTTGAGCCTCTGCATCACTCTCCTAAGCCTCTGCATAACTCTTTTTAGCCTCTGCATCACTCTCTTGAGCCTCTGCATCTCTCTCCTGAGCCTCTGCAACACTCTCTTCAGCCTCTGCATAACTTTCTTAAGCCTCTGCATCACTCTCTTCGGCCTCTGCTTCACTCTCTTAAGCCTCTGTTTACCTCTTTTGATCCCGTGCATCACTCTCTTGAGCCTCTGCATCACTTTCATGATCCTCTGCATCACTCTCTTGAGCCTCTGCATCACTCGCATGAGCCTTTACATCACACTCTTGAGCCTCTGCATCACTCTCTTGAGCCTCTGCATCACACTCTTAAGCCTTTGCATCCCTCTCTTGATCCTCTGCATCACGCTCTTGAGCCTCTGCATCATTCTCTTGAGCCTCTGCATCCCTCTCTTAAGCCTCTACATCATTCTCTTGAGCCTCTGCATCACTCGCTTGAGCCTCTGCATCCCTCTCTTAAGCCTCTGCATCACTCTTGAGCCACTGCATCACTTTCTTGAGCCTCTGCATCACTCTCTTGAGCCTCTGCATCACTCTCTTGAGCCTCTTCATCAATCACTTGAGCCTCTGCAGCCCTCTCTTAAGCCTCTGCAACACTCTCTTCAGCCCCTGCAACACTCTCTTAAACCTCTGCATCCCGCAATTGATTCTCTGCATCACTCTCGTAAGCCTCTGCATCAGTCTCTTGAGCCTCTGCACAACACTTTTTAGCCTCTGCATCACTCTCTTGAGCCTCTTCATCTCTCTCCTGACCCTCTGCAACACTCTCTTCAGCCTCTGCATCACTCTCTTAAGCCTCTGCATCACTCTCTTTGCCCTCTGCATCACTCTCTTTAGCATCTTCTTAACTCTCTTGATCCTCTGCATCACTCTCGTAAGCCTCTTCATCACTCTCATGATCTTATGCATCACTCTCTTGAGCCTCTGCATCACTCTCTTGAGCCTTTACATCACACTCTTGAGCCTCTGCATCACTCTCTTGAGCCTCTGCATCACTCTCTTAAGCCTCTGCATCCCTCCCTTGATCCTCTGCATTACTCTCTTGAGCCTGTGCATCATTCTCTTGAGCCTCTGCATCTCTCTCTTAAGCCTCTACATCATTCTCTTGAGCCTCTGCATTACTGTTTTGAGCCTCTGCATCACTCTCTTAAGCCTCGGCATCTCTCTTAAGCCTCTGCGTCTCTCTCTTCACTTTCTGCATCACTCTCTTTAGCCTCTGCATCCCTCTGTGGAGCCTCAGCATCCCTCTCTTGAGCCTCTGCAGCACTCTCTTGAGCCTCTGCATCATTCTCTTGAGCCTCTGCACCCCTCTCTTGAGCTCCTGCATCCCTCTCATGAGCCTCTGCATCCCTCTATTCAGCCTTTGCATCACTTCTTAAGCCTCTGCATCACTCGCTTGGGCCCCTGCATCCCTCTCTTGATCATCTCCATCACTTTCTTCATCCTCTGCACCCCTCTCTTGAGCATCTGCATCACTCTCTTGGGCCCCTGCATCGCTCTTTTAGCCTCTCCATCACTTTCTGAGCCTCTGCATCACCCTCTTAAGCCTCTGCATCCCTCTTTTGAGCCTCTGCATCACTTTCCTAAGCCTCTGCATCCCTTTCTTGAGCCTCTGCATCCCTCTCTTGAACTCCTGCATCCCTCTCATGAGCCTCTGCATCCCTCTCTTGAGCCTTTGCATCACTCTCTTATGCCTCTGCATCCCTCTATTGAGCATCTGCATCCCTCTCTTCTGCCCCTGCATCCCTCTCTTAAGCCTCTTGAGCCTCTACATCCCTCTCTTGAGCCTCTGCATCACTCTCTTCAGCCTCTGCATCACTCTCTTGAGCTTCTGCATCACTCTCTTGAGCCTCTACATCCCTCTCATGAGCCTCTGCCTCAGTCTCGTAAGCCTCTGCATCACTCTCTTGAGTCTCTGCATCACTCTCTTGAGCCTCTGTATCCCTCTCTTGAGCCTCTGCAACACTCTCTTCAGCCTCTGCATCACTCTCGTAAACCTCTCAATCGCTCTCTTGAGCCTCTCCATCAATCTCTTTAGCCCCTGCATCCCTCTATTGAGCCTCTGCATCCCTCTCTTGAGCCCCTGCATCCCTCTCTTGAGCCTCTGCATCCCTCTCTTAAACCTCTGCATCACTCTCTTGAGCTTCTGCATCACTCTCTTGAGCCTCTACATCCCTCTCTTGAGCCTCTGCATCACTCTCTTGAGCCTCTGCATAACTCTCTTGAGTCTCTGCATCACTCTCTTGAGCCTCTGCATCCGTCTTTTGAGCCTCTGCAACACTCTCTTCAGCCTCTGCACCACTCTCTTAAGCCTCTGCATCCATCTCTTGGGCCTCTGAATCCCTCTCTTGAGCCTCTGCACCACTCTCTCGAGCCTCTGCATCACTCTCTTCATCCTCTGCATCCCTCTCTTGAGCATCTGAATCACTCACTTGGCCCCCTGCATCCCTCTCTTTAGCCTCTCCGTCACTCTCTTGAGCCTCTGCATGACCCTCTTAATCCTCTGCATCCCTATTTTGAGCCTCTGCATCACTTTCTTAAGCCTCTACATCACTTTTTTGAGCCTCTGCATCACTCTCTTGAACTCCTGCATCCCTCTTATGAGCCTCTGCATCCCTCTCCTGACCCTTGCATTACTCTCGTAAGCCTCTGCATCCCTCTCTTGAGCCTCTGCATCACTCTCGTAAGCCTCTGCATCACTATACTGAGCCTCTGCATAACACTCTTGAGTCTCTGCATCACTCTCTTGAGCCTCTGCATCCCTCTCTTGAGCCTCTGCAACACTCTCTTGAGCCTCTGCATCACTCTCGTAAGCCTCTGCATCACTCTCTTGAGCCTCTGCATAACTCTCTTGATTCTCTGCATCACTCGCTTGAGGATCTGCATCTCTCTCTTGAGCCTCTGCAACACTCTCTTCAGCCTCTGCATCACTTTCTTAAGCCTTTGCATCCCTCTCTTGAACTCCTGCATCCCTCTCATGAGCCTCTGCATCGCTCTCCTGAGCCTTTGCATCACTCTCTTAAACCTCTGCATCCCTCTCTTGAGCCTCTGCATCACTCTCATAAGCCTCTGCATCACTCTAATGAGCCTCTGCATAACTCTCTTGAGTCTCTGCATCACTCTCTTAAGCCTCTGCTTACCTCTCTTGATCCTCTGCATCACTCTCTTGAGCCTCTGCATCACTCTCATGATCCTCTGCATCACTCTCTTGAGCCTCAGCACAACTCTTTTTAGCCTCTGCATCACTCTCTTGAGCCTCTGCATCTCACTCTTGAGCCTCTGCAACACTCTCTTCAGCCTCTGCATCACTCTCTTAAGCCTCTGCATCACTCTCTTCGGCCTCTGCATCACTCTCTTAAGCATCTGCTTACCTCTCTTGATCCTCTGCATCACTCTCTTGAGCCTCTGCATCACTCTCATGATCCTCTGCATCACTCTCTTGAGCCTCTGCTTCACTCCCTTGAACCTCTACATCACACTCCTGAGCCTCTGCATCATTCTCTTGAGCCTCTGCATTCCTCTCTTAAGCCTCTACATCATTCTCTTGAGCCTCTGCATTACTCTTTTGAGCTTCTGCATCACTCTCTTAAGCCTCTGCATCTCTCTCTTCACCCTCTGCATCACTCTCTTTAGCCTCTGCATCCCTCTCTGGAGCCTCAGCATCCCTCTCTTAAGCCTCTGCATCACTCTCTTGAGCCTCTGCATCCCTCTCTTGAACTCCTGCATCCCTCTCATGAGCCTCTGCATCCCTCTCTTGAACTCCTGCATCCCTCTCATGAGCCTCTGCATCCCTCTATTCAGCCTTTGCATCACTCTCCTAAGCCTCTGCATCACTCTCTTGGGCCCCTGCATCCCTCTCTTGAGCCTCTCCATCACTCTCTTCATCCTCTGCATCCCTCTCTTGAGCATCTGCATCACTCTCCTGGGCCCCTGCATCCCTCTCCTAGCCTCTCCATCACTTTCTTGAGCCTCTGCATCAACCTCTTAAGCCTCTGCATCTTTATTTTGAGCCTCTGCATCACTTTCTTAAGCCTCTGCATCCCTTTCTTGAGCCTCTCCTCCTTCTGCGTCCCTGCATCTTAGCTCCTATCTTTTTATGAGCCTCTGCATCACTCTAAGCTCTGCATCCCTCTCATGAGCCTCTGCATCCCTCTCCTGAGCCTTTGCATCACTCTCTTGAGCCTCTGCATCCCTCTATTGAGCCTCTGAATCCCTCTCTTGAGTCCCTGCATCCCTCTCTTGAGCCTCTGCATCCCTCTCTTGAGCCTCTGCATCCCTCTCTTAAGCCTCTAGATCACTCTCTTCAGCCTCTGCATCACTCTCCTTAGCTTCTGAATCACTCTCTTCAGCCTCTACATCCCTCTCTTGAGTCTTTGCATCACTCTCGTAAGGCTTTGCATCCCTCTCTTGAGCCTCTGCAACACTCTCTTCAGCCTCTGCATCACTCTCTTAAGCTTCTGCATCCCTCTCCTGAACTCCTGCATCCCTCTCATGAGCCTCTGCATCCCTCTCCTGAGCCTTTGCATAACTCTCTTAAGCCTCTGCATCCCTTTCTTGAGCCTCTGCATCACTCTCGTAAGCCTCTGCATCACTCTAATGAGCCTCTGCATAACTCTCTTGAGTCTCTGCATCACTCTCTTCAGCCTCTGTATCCCTCTCTTGAGCCTCTGCAACACTCTCTTCAGCCTCTGCAACACTCTCTTCAGCCTCTGCATCACTCTTGTAAACCTCTGAATCACTCTCTTGAGCCTCTCCATCAATCTCTTGAGCCCCTGCATCCCTCTATTGAGCCTCTGCATCCCTCTCTTGAGCCTCTGCATCCCTCTCTTAAGCCTCTGCATCACTCTCTTCAGCCTCTGCATCACTCTCTTGAGCTTCTGCATCCCTCTCTTAAGCCTCTGCATCACTCTCTTCAGCCTCTGCATCCCTCTCTTAAGCCTCTGCATCACTTTATAAGCCTCTGCATCACTCTCGTAATCCTCTGAATCACTCTCTTGAGCCTCTGCATCCCTCTCTTGAGCCTGTGCATCACTCTCTTGAGCATCGGCATCCCTCTCATAAGCCTCTGCATCAATCTCTTGAGCCTTTGCATCACTCTCTAAAGCCTCTGCATACCTCTCTTGAGCCTCTGCATCACTCTCTTGAGCCTCTGCATCACTCTCTTGAGCCTCTGCATCACTCTCTTGAGCCTCTGCATCACTCTCTTGGGCCTCTTCATCAATCTCTTGAGCCTCTGCAGCCCTCTCCTAAGCCTCTGCAACACTCTCTTCAGCCTCTGCATCACTCTCTTAAGCCTCTGCATCACTCTCTTCAGCCTCTGCATCCCTCTCTTGAGCCTCTGCAACACTCTCTTCAGCCTCTGCATCACTCTCTTAAGCTTCTGCATCCCTCTCCTGAACTCCTGCATCCCTCTCATGAGCCTCTGCATCCCTCTCCTGAGCCTTTGCATAACTCTCTTAAGCCTCTGCATCCCTTTCTTGAGCCTCTGCATCACTCTCGTAAACCTCTGCATCACTCTAATGAGCCTCTGCATAACTCTCTTGAGTCTCTGCATCACTCTCTTCAGCCTCTGTATCCCTCTCTTGAGCCTCTGCAACACTCTCTTCAGCCTCTGCAACACTCTCTTCAGCCTCTGCATCACTCTTGTAAACCTCTGAATCACTCTCTTGAGCCTCTCAATCAATCTCTTGAGCCCTGCATCCCTCTATTGAGCCTCTGCATCCCTCTCTTGAGCCCCTGCATCCCTCTCTTGAGCCTCTGCATCTCTCTCTTAAGCCTCTGCATCACTCTCTTCAGCCTCTGCATCACTCTCTTGAGCTTCTGCATCCCTCTCTTAAGCCTCTGCATCACTCTCTTCAGCCTCTGCATCCCTCTCTTAAGCCTCTGCATCACTCTATAAGCCTCTGCATCTCTCTCGTAATCCTCTGAATCACTCTCTTGAGCCTCTGCATCCCTCTCTTGAGCCTGTGCATCACTCTCTAGAGCATCTGCATCCCTCTCATAAGCCTCTGCATCACTCTCTTGAGCCTCTGCATCACTCTCATAAGCCTCTGCATACCTCTCTTGAGCCTCTGCATCACTTTCTTGAGCCTCTGCATCACTCTCTTGAGCCTCTGCATCACTCTCTTGACCATCTGCATCACTCGCTTGAGCCTCTGTATCCCTCTCTTAAGCCTCTGCATCACTCTCTTGAGCCACTGCATCACTTTCTTGTGCCTCTGCATCACTCTCTTGAGCCTCTACATCACTCTCTTGAGCCTCTTCATCAATCTCTTGAGCCTCTGCAGCCTTCTCCTAAGCCTCTGCATCACTCTCTTGAGCCTCTGTATCTCTCTCCTGAGCCTCTGCAACACTCTCTTCAGCCTCTGCATCACTCTCTTTAGCCTCTTCATAACTCTCTTCGGCCTCTGCATCATTCTCTTAAGCCTCTGCTTACCTCTCTTCATCCTCTGCATCACTCTCTTGAGCCTCTGCATCACTCTCATGATATTCTGCATCACTCTCTTGAGCCTCTGCATCACTCTCTTGAGCCTCTGCATCACTCTCTTAAGCCTCTGCATCCCTCCCTTGATCCTCTGCATCACTCTCTTGAGCCTCTGCATCATTCTCTTGAGCCTCTGCATCCCTCTCTAAAGCCTCTACATCATTCTCATGAGCCTCTGCATTAATCTAAATAATACGAAACCTCGCTTTATGATTTGAAGTAAAATCCTCAAATATGGTAATATAGTGACTTTTTTCACGTTATTTTATGTTTTTATTGCATATATCGACGTTTCAGCCAGATTAGAACGTTTTACGTGTACATCTTCCATCGGTAATATAAACCGAAATTCAGAAACATTTTAGTTAATTTGAATGAAAACATACTGATTTTTATCATTTGTATTGGAAGCAACATCTTTATACGTCTTTTCTAGGGTCTAAAAAATGCGAAACGTCGCTTTATGATTCGAAGTTAAAATCCTCAAATTTGGTATAATAATAACTTTTTTCACATTTTTTACGTAGTTTGATATTACGTAAATATATTCATTTTAACAATATTTCGATACTATTTTATGTAGTATCACGATATGTGATTTGGCCTTCAAGTCTCAGATTTTCGCATAATATTGCATTTTAAGCAAGTTTTCTTGCATTTTGTTTCGTACTAAAAATCATAGAATTCAGCAATATTTTGACGTTTATCATCCCGTTTTCCTTTATGTGATATAAACAAAATGTCATCAAATTAGGCAATATTTTGCTGTTTTTCCACGTTTTTGTGAATTTTCAGTTTATTGCTATTAATTCATTAAAAAAACGATATAAATGATGCAAACACATAATTTATTAGAAATTAACCTTAAACACTTCATTTTCAATCAACTATTTGTTTCTCTTTAAAATACTGAGTAAGATATTGGAAAGGGGAGAAGTTCTGTTTTTATTGCATATATCGACGTTTCAGCCGGATTAGAGCGGTTTTACGTGTATATCTTCCATCGGTAATATAAGCGGAAAATCAGGAACATTTTAGTTAATTCTAATGAAAACACATTGATTTTTATCATTTGTATTTGAAACAACATTGTCATATGTCTTTTCTTGGATCTAAATAAAACGAAACCTCGCACTGTGATTTGAAGTTAAAATCCTTAAATATGGTAATATAGTGACTTTTTTCACGTTATTCATGTAGTGTGATTTTACGTATATATATTCGTTTTTACCAATATTTCGATACTACTTCATGTTTTCTAACGATATGTGATTTGGCCTTCAAATCTCAAAATTTCGCAAATTTTGCATTTATAAGCATGTTTTCTTTCATTTTGTTTTGTACTAAAAATCATCGAATTTAGCAATATTTTGACCTTTATCATCCCCTTTCCTTTATGTGATTTAAACAAAATATCATCAAATTAGGCAATATTTTGCCGTTTTTCCACGTTTTTGTGAATTTTCATTTTATTGTTATTATTTCATTAAATATACGAGAAAAATTATGCAAACACATAATTGATCAGAAAATAACCTTAAATACTTCATTTTCAATCATCTATTTGTTTCTCGTTAAAATACTGAGTAAGATATTGAAAAGGGGAGAAGTTCTGTTTTTATTGCATATATCGACGTTTCAGCCGGATTAGAACGGTTTTACGTGTACATCTTCCATCGGTAATATAAAGCAAAAATCAGGAAATTTTTAGTTAATTTTAATGAAAACACATTGATTTTTATCGTTTGTATTGGAAGCAACATCTTTATACGTGTTTTCTAGGGTCTAAAAAATACGAAACGTCGCTCTATGATTCGAAGTTAAAATCCTCAAATTTGGTATAATAATGACTTTTTTCACATTTTTCATGTAGTTTGATATTACGTAAATATATTCATTTTTAACAATATTTCGATACTATTTTATGTAGTATCACGATATGTGACTTGGCCTTCAAATCTCAGATTTTCGCATAATATTGCATTTTAAGCAAATTTTCTTACATTTTGTTTCGTACTAAAAATCAACGAATTCAGCAATATTTTGACGTTTACATCCCCTTTTCCTTTATGTGATATAAACAAAATATCATCGAATTAGGCAATATTTTGCTGTTTTTCCACGTTTTTGTGAATTTTCAGTTTATTGCTATTAATTCATTAAATATACGATAAAAATGATGCAAACACAAATTGATTAGAAATTAACCTTAAACACTTCATTTTCAATAAAATATTTGTTTCAGGGGGGTTTGGGCAAAATGTGACCTATCGCTGCTTTTAGTTATTGGCATATTTTCAGTATAAAAATTCGTAATTTCAAACTCCGAATACGTGCAGAGACTCAGAATTTGGCTCCAAAATTACGATCAAGGGTCGTATTTGGGATGTTTGGGGTATTTTGAAAACTGCAGGGAGGGTTTGGGTTAAATGTGATACATCGCCGCTCTCAGTAATAGGCATTTTTTAGGTAAAAAAAGTCGTAATTTCAAACTGCGAAAACGTGCAGACAGCCAAAATTTGGCTCCAAAATATAGCTCAAGGATCGAATTTGGGATGTTTGGGATGTTTTGAAATCTGCAGAGGGGGTTTTGGCAAAATGTGACCCATCGCCGCTCTCAGTAATTGGCATATTGTGGGTATAAAATGAAATAATTTCAAACTGCGAATAAGTGCAGAGAGCCCGAATTTGACTCCAAAATATGTCTCAAGCGTCGAATTTGGGATGTTTGGATCATTTTGAAAACTGCATGGGGGTTTGGGGAAAATGTGACCCATCGCTGGTTTCAGTGATTGGCATATTTTCAGTATAAAAAATCGAAATTTCAAACTGGGAATACGTACAGAGAGCCAGAATTTGGCTCCAAAATATAGCTCAAGGGTCGAATTTGGGATGTTTGGGATATTTTGAAAACTGCAGGGAGGGTTTGGGCAAAATGTGATCCATCGCTGCTTTCAGTAATTGGCATATTTTCGGTATAAAAAGTCGTAATTTCAAACTGGGAATACGTGCAGAGAGCCAGAATTTGGCTTCAAAATATGGCTCAAGGGTCGACTTTTGGATGTTTTGTATATTTTGAAAAGTGCAGGGAGGGTTTGGGCAAAATGTGATCCATCGCCGCTCTCAGTAAATGGCATTTTTTCGGCGTAAAAAGTCGAAATTTCAAACTGCGAATACGTGCAGAGAGCCAGAATTTGGCTCCAAAATATGTCTCAAGGGTCGAATTTGGGATGCTAGGGATATTTTGAAATCTGCAGGGAGGGTTTGGGCAAAATGTGATCCATCGCTGCTCTCAGTAATTAGCATATTTTTTGTATATGGATTTTGGATTTACAGTCTCCGTGGTATAGTGGTAAGACACCTGCCTGGCGTTCCGCTTGCGCTATGTCATGGGTTCGTATCCTGGCCTAGGAGGATTTACTGGGCGCAATTCCTTAACTGTAACCTCCGTTTACGCAACAGTAAAATGTGTACTTGGATGAAAAAACGAGTCTTCGCGGCAGGGGATCGTATTCAAGGGACCTGCCTGAAACGCTACGCGTACTAGTGGCTGTAATAGAATGTAACAACTCTTGTATATATCTCAAAAAAAAGTATAAAAAGTAAAAATTTCAAACTGCGAATACTTGCAGAGAGCCAGAATTTGGCTCCAAAATATGGCTCAAGAGTCGAATTTGGGATGTTGGGGATATTTTGCAAACTGCAGGGGGGTTTGGGCAAAATGTGTCCCATCGCTGCTTGCAGTAATTGGCATATTTTCAGTATAAAATGAAATAATTTCAAACTGCGAATACGTTCAGAAAGCCAGAATATGGCTCCAAAATATGGCTCAAGCTTGGAATTTAGGATGTTTGGGATATTTTGAAAACTGCAGGAAGGGTTAGGGCAAAATGTGATCCATCGTCGCTCTCAGTAATTAACATATTTTCGATATAAAAAGTCGTAATTTCAAACTGCGAATACGTGCAGAGAGCCAGAATTTGGCTACAAAATATGACTCAAGCGTCGAATTTCGGATGTTTGGAATATTTTGAAAACTGCAGGGAGTGTTTGGGCAAAATGTGATCCATCGCCGCTTATAGTAATTGGTATATTTTCGGTATAAAAAGTCGTAATTTCAAACTGCGAATACGTGAACAGAGTCAGAATTTGGCTCCAAAATTAGGATCAAAGGTCGAATTTGGGATGATTGGGATATTTGGCAAGCTGCAGGGAGGGTTTGGGCAAAATGTGATCCATCGCCGGTCTCTGTAATTGTCATATTTTCGGTATAAAAAGTCGTAATTTCAAACTGCGAGTACGTGGAGAAAGCCAAAATTTGGCTCCAAAATATAGCTCAAGGATCGAATTTGGGATGTTTGGGATGTTTTGAAATCTGCAGAGGGGGTTTTGGCAAAATGTGACCCATCGCCGCTCTCAGTAATTGGCATATTGTCGGTATAAAATGAAATAATATCAAACTGCGAATAAGTGCAGAGAGCCCGAATTTGACTCCAAAATATGTCTCAAGCGTCGAATTTGGGATGTTTGGATCATTTTGAAAACTGCATGGGGGTTTGGGGAAAATGTGACCCATCGCTGGTTTCAGTGATTGGCATATTTTCAGTATAAAAAATCGAAATTTCAAACTGGGAATACGTACAGAGAGCCAGAATTTGGCTCCAAAATATAGCTCAAGGGTCGAATTTGGGATGTTTGGGATATTTTGAAAACTGCATGGAGGGTTTGGGCAAAATGTGATCCATCGCTGCTTTCAGTAATTGGCATATTTTCGGTATAAAAAGTCGTAATTTCAAACTGGGAATACGTGCAGAGAGCCAGAATTTGGCTTCAAAATATGGCTCAAGGGTCGACTTTTGGATGTTTTGTATATTTTGAAAAGTGCAGGGAGGGTTTGGGCAAAATGTGATCCATCGCCGCTCTCAGTAAATGGCATTTTTTCGGCGTAAAAAGTCGAAATTTCAAACTGCGAATACGTGCAGAGAGCCAGAATTTGGCTCCAAAATATGTCTCAAGGGTCGAATTTGGGATGCTAGGGATATTTTGAAATCTGCAGGGAGGGTTTGGGCAAAATGTGATCCATCGCTGCTCTCAGTAATTAGCATATTTTTTGTATATGGATTTTGGATTTACAGTCTCCGTGGTATAGTGGTAAGACACCTGCCTGGCGTTCCGCTTGCGCTATGTCATGGGTTCGTATCCTGGCCTAGGAGGATTTACTGGGCGCAATTCCTTAACTGTAACCTCTGTTTACGCAACAGTAAAATGTGTACTTGGATGAAAAAACGAGTCTTCGCGGCAGGGGATCGTATTCAAGGGACCTGCCTGAAACGCTACGCGTACTAGTGGCTGTAATAGAATGTAACAACTCTTGTATATATCTCAAAAAAAAAGTATAAAAAGTAAAAATTTCAAACTGCGAATACTTGCAGAGAGCCAGAATTTGGCTCCAAAATATGGCTCAAGAGTCGAATTTGGGATGTTGGGGATATTTTGCAAACTGCAGGGGGGTTTGGGCAAAATGTGTCCCATCGCTGCTTGCAGTAATTGGCATATTTTCAGTATAAAATGAAATAATTTCAAACTGCGAATACGTTCAGAAAGCCAGAATATGGCTCCAAAATATGGCTCAAGCTTGGAATTTAGGATGTTTGGGATATTTTGAAAACTGCAGGAAGGGTTAGGGCAAAATGTGATCCATCGTCGCTCTCAGTAATTAACATATTTTCGATATAAAAAGTCGTAATTTCAAACTGCGAATACGTGCAGAGAGCCAGAATTTGGCTACAAAATATGACTCAAGCGTCGAATTTCGGATGTTTGGAATATTTTGAAAACTGCAGGGAGTGTTTGGGCAAAATGTGATCCATCGCCGCTTATAGTAATTGGTATATTTTCGGTATAAAAAGTCGTAATTTCAAACTGCGAATACGTGAACAGAGTCAGAATTTGGCTCCAAAATTAGGATCAAAGGTCGAATTTGGGATGATTGGGATATTTGGCAAGCTGCAGGGAGGGTTTGGGCAAAATGTGATCCATCGCCGGTCTCTGTAATTGTCATATTTTCGGTATAAAAAGTCGTAATTTCAAACTGCGAGTACGTGGAGAAAGCCAAAATTTGGCTCCAAAATATAGCTCAAGGATCGAATTTGGGATGTTTGGGATGTTTTGAAATCTGCAGAGGGGGTTTTGGCAAAATGTGACCCATCGCCGCTCTCAGTAATTGGCATATTGTCGGTATAAAATGAAATAATATCAAACTGCGAATAAGTGCAGAGAGCCCGAATTTGACTCCAAAATATGTCTCAAGCGTCGAATTTGGGATGTTTGGATCATTTTGAAAACTGCATGGGGGTTTGGGGAAAATGTGACCCATCGCTGGTTTCAGTGATTGGCATATTTTCAGTATAAAAAATCGAAATTTCAAACTGGGAATACGTACAGAGAGCCAGAATTTGGCTCCAAAATATAGCTCAAGGGTCGAATTTGGGATGTTTGGGATATTTTGAAAACTGCAGGGAGGGTTTGGGCAAAATGTGATCCATCGCTGCTTTCAGTAATTGGCATATTTTCGGTATAAAAAGTCGTAATTTCAAACTGGGAATACGTGCAGAGAGCCAGAATTTGGCTTCAAAATATGGCTCAAGGGTCGACTTTTGGATGTTTTGTATATTTTGAAAAGTGCAGGGAGGGTTTGGGCAAAATGTGATCCATCGCCGCTCTCAGTAAATGGCATTTTTTCGGCGTAAAAAGTCGAAATTTCAAACTGCGAATACGTGCAGAGAGCCAGAATTTGGCTCCAAAATATGTCTCAAGGGTCGAATTTGGGATGCTAGGGATATTTTGAAATCTGCAGGGAGGGTTAGGGCAAAATGTGATCTATCGCTGCTCTCAGTAATTAGCATATTTTTTGTATATGGATTTTGGATTTACAGTCTCCGTGGTATAGTGGTAAGACACCTGCCTGGCGTTCCGCTTGCGCTATGTCATGGGTTCGTATCCTGGCCTAGGAGGATTTACTGGGCGCAATTCCTTAACTGTAACCTCTGTTTACGCAACAGTAAAATGTGTACTTGGATGAAAAAACGAGTCTTCGCGGCAGGGGATCGTATTCAAGGGACCTGCCTGAAACGCTACGCGTACTAGTGGCTGTAATAGAATGTAACAACTCTTGTATATATCTCAAAAAAAAAGTATAAAAAGTAAAAATTTCAAACTGCGAATACTTGCAGAGAGCCAGAATTTGGCTCCAAAATATGGCTCAAGAGTCGAATTTGGGATGTTGGGGATATTTTGCAAACTGCAGGGGGGTTTGGGCAAAATGTGTCCCATCGCTGCTTGCAGTAATTGGCATATTTTCAGTATAAAATGAAATAATTTCAAACTGCGAATACGTTCAGAAAGCCAGAATATGGCTCCAAAATATGGCTCAAGCTTGGAATTTAGGATGTTTGGGATATTTTGAAAACTGCAGGAAGGGTTAGGGCAAAATGTGATCCATCGTCGCTCTCAGTAATTAACATATTTTCGATATAAAAAGTCGTAATTTCAAACTGCGAATACGTGCAGAGAGCCAGAATTTGGCTACAAAATATGACTCAAGCGTCGAATTTCGGATGTTTGGAATATTTTGAAAACTGCAGGGAGTGTTTGGGCAAAATGTGATCCATCGCCGCTTATAGTAATTGGTATATTTTCGGTATAAAAAGTCGTAATTTCAAACTGCGAATACGTGAACAGAGTCAGAATTTGGCTCCAAAATTAGGATCAAAGGTCGAATTTGGGATGATTGGGATATTTGGCAAGCTGCAGGGAGGGTTTGGGCAAAATGTGATCCATCGCCGGTCTCTGTAATTGTCATATTTTCGGTATAAAAAGTCGTAATTTCAAACTGCGAGTACGTGGAGAAAGCCAAAATTTGGCTCCAAAATATAGCTCAAGGATCGAATTTGGGATGTTTGGGATGTTTTGAAATCTGCAGAGGGGGTTTTGGCAAAATGTGACCCATCGCCGCTCTCAGTAATTGGCATATTGTCGGTATAAAATGAAATAATATCAAACTGCGAATAAGTGCAGAGAGCCCGAATTTGACTCCAAAATATGTCTCAAGCGTCGAATTTGGGATGTTTGGATCATTTTGAAAACTGCATGGGGGTTTGGGGAAAATGTGACCCATCGCTGGTTTCAGTGATTGGCATATTTTCAGTATAAAAAATCGAAATTTCAAACTGGGAATACGTACAGAGAGCCAGAATTTGGCTCCAAAATATAGCTCAAGGGTCGAATTTGGGATGTTTGGGATATTTTGAAAACTGCAGGGAGGGTTTGGGCAAAATGTGATCCATCGCTGCTTTCAGTAATTGGCATATTTTCGGTATAAAAAGTCGTAATTTCAAACTGGGAATACGTGCAGAGAGCCAGAATTTGGCTTCAAAATATGGCTCAAGGGTCGACTTTTGGATGTTTTGTATATTTTGAAAAGTGCAGGGAGGGTTTGGGCAAAATGTGATCCATCGCTGCTTCAGTAATGGCATATTTTCAGTAAAAAGTCGAAATTTCAAACTGCGAATACGTGCAGAGAGCCAGAATTTGGCTCCAAAATATGTCTCAAGGGTCGAATTTGGGATGCTAGGGATATTTTGAAATCTGCAGGGAGGGTTTGGGCAAAATGTGATCCATCGCTGCTCTCAGTAATTAGCATATTTTTTGTATATGGATTTTGGATTTACAGTCTCCGTGGTATAGTGGTAAGACACCTGCCTGGCGTTCCGCTTGCGCTATGTCATGGGTTCGTATCCTGGCCTAGGAGGATTTACTGGGCGCAATTCCTTAACTGTAACCTCTGTTTACGCAACAGTAAAATGTGTACTTGGATGAAAAAACGAGTCTTCGCGGCAGGGGATCGTATTCAAGGGACCTGCCTGAAACGCTACGCGTACTAGTGGCTGTAATAGAATGTAACAACTCTTGTATATATCTCAAAAAAAAAGTATAAAAAGTAAAAATTTCAAACTGCGAATACTTGCAGAGAGCCAGAATTTGGCTCCAAAATATGGCTCAAGAGTCGAATTTGGGATGTTGGGGATATTTTGCAAACTGCAGGGGGGTTTGGGCAAAATGTGTCCCATCGCTGCTTGCAGTAATTGGCATATTTTCAGTATAAAATGAAATAATTTCAAACTGCGAATACGTTCAGAAAGCCAGAATATGGCTCCAAAATATGGCTCAAGCTTGGAATTTAGGATGTTTGGGATATTTTGAAAACTGCAGGAAGGGTTAGGGCAAAATGTGATCCATCGTCGCTCTCAGTAATTAACATATTTTCGATATAAAAAGTCGTAATTTCAAACTGCGAATACGTGCAGAGAGCCAGAATTTGGCTACAAAATATGACTCAAGCGTCGAATTTCGGATGTTTGGAATATTTTGAAAACTGCAGGGAGTGTTTGGGCAAAATGTGATCCATCGCCACTTATAGTAATTGGTATATTTTCGGTATAAAAAGTCGTAATTTCAAACTGCGAATACGTGAACAGAGTCAGAATTTGGCTCCAAAATTAGGATCAAAGGTCGAATTTGGGATGATTGGGATATTTGGCAAGCTGCAGGGAGGGTTTGGGCAAAATGTGATCCATCGCCGGTCTCTGTAATTGTCATATTTTCGGTATAAAAAGTCGTAATTTCAAACTGCGAGTACGTGGAGAAAGCCAGAATTTGGTTCAAAAATATAGCTCAAGGGTCGAATTTTGGATGATTGGGATATTTTGTAAACTGCAGGGAGGGTTTGGGCAAAATGTGATCCATCGCTGCTCTCAGTAATTAGCATATTTCTGGTATAAAAAGTCGTAATTTCAAACGGCGAATACGTGCAGAGAGCCAGAATTCGGCTCCAAAATATGGCTCAAGGATCGAATTTGGGATGTTTGGGATATTATGAAACCTGCATGGGGGTTTGGGCAAAATGTGACCCATCGCTGCTTTCAGTAATTGGCATATTTTCAGTATAAAAAGTCGTAATTTCAAAGTGCGAATACGTGCAGAGAGCCAGAATTTGGCTCCAAAATGAGGCTGAAGGGTCGAATTTGGGATGTTTGCGATATTTTGAAAACTGCAGGGAGGGTTTGGGCAAAATGTGATCCATCGTCGCTCTCAGTAATTAACATATTTTCGGTATAAAAAGTCGTAATTTCAAACTGCGAATACGAGCAGAGAGCCAGAATTTGGCTACAAAATATGACTCAAGCGTTGAATTTGGGATGCTTGGGATTTTTTGAAAACTGCAGGGAGTGTTTGGGCAAAATGTGATCCATCGCCGCTTTCAGTAATTGGTATATTTTCGGTATAAAAAGTCGTAATTTCAAACTGCGAATACGTGAAGAGAGTCAGAATTTGGCTCCAAAATTAGGATCAAAGTTCGAGTTTGGGATGATTGGGATATTTGGCAAGCTGCAGGGAGGGTTTGGGCAAAATGTGATCCTTTGCCGCTCTCAGTAATTGGCATATTTTCAGTATAAAAAGTCGTAATTTCAAACTGCGAATACATGCAGAGTGCCAGAATTTGGCTCCAAAATATGACTCAAGCGTCGAATTTGGGATGTTTGGGATATTTTGAAAACTGCAGGGAGTGTTTGGGCAAAATGTGATCCATCGCCGCTTTCAGTAATTGGTATATTTTCGGTATAAAAAGTCGTAATTTCAAACTGCGAATACGTGCAGAGAGCCAGAATTTGGCTAAAAAATATTGCTCAAGCGTCGAATATTGTTATGTTTTGGATATTTTGAAAATTGCAGTTAGGGTTTGGGCAAAAGGTGATCCATCGCCGCTCTCAGTAATTGGCATTTTTTCGGTATAAATAGTCGAAATTTCAAACTGCGAATACGTGCAGACAGCCAGAATTTGACTCCAAAATTCAGCCTCTGCATCATTCTATTCAGCCTCTGCATCCCTCTCTTGAACTCCTGCATCCCTCACATGAGCCTCTGCATCCCTCTCTTGAGCCTCTGCATCACTATCAAGAGCCTCTGCATCCCTCTCTTGAGCCTCTGCATCCTTCTCTTGAGCCTCTGCATCCTTCTCTTGAGCCTCTGCATCCCTCTCTTGAACCTCTGCATCCCTCTCTTAAGCCTCTGCATCACTCTCTTCAGCCTCTGCATCACTCTCTTCAAAATGTGATCCTTCGCCGCGCTCAATAATTGGCTTATTTTCCGTATAAAAAGTAGTCATTTCAAACTGCGAATACGTGCAGAGAGCCAGAATTTGGTTACAAAATATAGCTCAAGGGTCGAATTTGGGATGTTTGGGAAATTTTGAAAACTGCACGGGGGTTTTGGCAAAATGTGACCTATCGCTGCTTTTAATTATTGACTTATTTTCAGTATAAAAATTCGTAATTTCAAACTGCGAATACGTGCAGAGAGTCAGAATTTGGCTCTAAAATTACGATCAAGGGTCGAATTTGGGATGTTTGGGGTATTTTGAAAACTGCAGGGAGGGTTTGGGCAAAATGTGATACATAGCTGCTCTCAGTAATTGGCATTCTTTCGGTATAAAAAGTCGTAATTTCAAACTGCGAATACTTGCAGACAGCCAGAATTTGGCTCCAAAATATAGCTCAAGGGTCGAATTTGGGATGTTTGCCATATTTTGAAAACTGCAGGGGGGTTTGGGCAAAATGTGACCCATCGCCGCTCTCATTAATTGGCATATTGTCGGAATAAAGTTAAATAATTTCAAACTGCGAATACGTGCAAAGAGCCCGAATTTGACTACAAAATATGTCTCAAGCGCCGAATTTGGGATGTTTGGGATATTTTGAAAACTGCAGGGGGGTTTGGGCAAAATGTGACCCATCGCTGCTTTCAGTGATTGGAATATTTTCAGGATAAAAATTCGTAATTTCAAACTGGGAATACGTACGAGAGCCAGAATTTCGGTCCAAAATATAGCTCAAGGGTCGAATTTGGGATGTTTGTGATATTTTGAAAACTGCATTGGGGTTTGGGCAAAATGTGACCCATCGCCGCTCTCAGTAATTGGCATATTGTCGTTATAAAATGAAATAAATTCAAACTGCGAATACGTGCAGAGAACCCGAATTTGACTCCAAAATATGTCTCAAGCGTCGAATTTGGAATGTTTGGGATATTTTGAAAGCTGCAGGGAGGTTTGGGCAAAATGTGACCCATCGCTGCTCTCAGTGATTGGCATATTTTCAGTATAAAAAGTCGTAATTTCAAACTGGGAATACGTTCAGAGAGCCAAATTTTTCTCCAAAATACAGCTCAAGGGTCGAATTTGGGATGTTTGCGATATTTTGAAAACTGCAGGGAGGGTTTGGGCAAAATGTGATCCATCGCCGCTTTCAGTAATTGGCATATTTTCGGTATAAAAAGTTTTAATTTTAAACTGGGAATACTTGCAGAGAGCAGGAATTTGGCTTCGAAATATGGCTCAAGGGTCGACTTTTGGATGTTTTGGATATTTTGAAAAGTGCAGGGAGGGTTTGGGCAAAATTTGATCCATCGCCGCTCTCAGTAAATGACATTTTTTCAGTATAAAAAATCGTAATTTCAAACTGCGAATACGTGCAGAGAGCCAGAATATGGCTCCAAAATATGGCTCAAGGCTCGAATTTGGGATGCTGGGGATATTTTGAAATCTGCAGGGAGGGTTTGGGCAAAATGTGATCCATCGCTGCTCTCAGTAATTAGCATATTTTTTGTATATGGATTTTGCAGCAGAGGAGCGATGGGTCACATTTTGGCCAAACCCCCCTGCAGTTTTCAAAATATCCCAAACATCCCAAATTCGACCCTTGAGGTATATTTTGTAGCCAAATTCTGGCTCTCTGCACGTATTCGCAGTTTGAAATTATTACATTTTATACGGAAAATATGCCAATTATTGAGAGCGGCGAAGGATCACATTTTCCTCTCAGGAGCCTCTGCATCCCACTCTTGAGCTATTGCAACACTCTCTTCAGCCTCTGCATCCCTCTCTTGAGCCTCTGCATCACTCTCAAGAGCCTCTGCATCCCTCTCTTGAGCCTCTGCATCCCTCTCTTGAGCCCCTGCATCCCTCTCTTGAGCCTCTGCATCCCACTCATGAGCCTCTGCATCCCTCTCTTAAGCCTCTGTATCACTCTCTTAAGCCTCTGCATCACTCTCGTAAGTCTTTGAATCACTCTGTTGAGCCTCTGCATCGCTCTCTTGAGCCTCTCAATCACTCTCTTGAGCCTCTGCATCATTCTCTTCAGCCTCTGCATCCTTCTCTTAAGCCTTTTATCATTTATACAAATGATAAAAATCAATGTGTTTTCATTAAAATTAACTAAAATGTTCCTGATTTTCGGTTTATATTACCGATGGAAGATGTACACGTAAAACCGTTCTAATCCGGCTGAAACGTCGATATATGCAATTAAAACAGAACTTCTCCCCTTTTCAATATCCTACTCAGTATATTAACGAGAAACAAATAGATAATTGAAAATGAAGTATTTATGGTTATTTTCTGATCAATTATGTGTTTGCATAATTTTTATCGTATATATAATGAATTAATAACAATAAACTGAAAATTCACAAAAACGTGGAAAAACAGCAAAATATTGCCTAATTCGATGATATTTTGTTTATATCACATAAAGGAAAAGGGGATGATAAACGTCAAAATATTGCTGATTTCGATGATTTTTAGTACGAAACAAAATGCAAGAAAACTTGCTTAAAATGCAATATTATGCGAAAATCTGAGATTTGAAGGCCAAATCACATATCGTGAGAAAACATGAAGTAGTATCGAAATATTGGTAAAAACGAATATATATACATAAAATCACACTACATGAATAAAGTGAAAAAAGTCACTATAATACCATATTTGAGGATTTTACTTCAAATCATAGAGCGAGGTTTCGTATTATTTAGATCCAAGAAAAGACATATGACAATGTTGTTTCAAATACAAATGATAAAAATCAATGTCTTTTCATTAGAATTAACTAAAATGTTCCTGATTTTCCGTTTATATTACCGATGGAAGATGTGCACGTAAAACCGCTCTAATCCGGCTGAAACGTCGATATATGCCATAAAAACAGAACTTCTCCCCTTTCCAATATCTTACTCAGTATTTTAACGAGAAACAAATTGTTGATTGAAAATGAAGTGTTTAAGGTTAATTTTTAATCAATTATGTGTTTGCAGCATTTTTATCGTATATTTAATGAATTAATAGCAATAAACTGAAAAATCACAAAAACGTGGAAAAACAGCAAAATATTGCCAAATTCTATGATATTTTGTTTATATCACATAAAGGAAAAGGGGATGATAAACGTCAAAATATTGCTGAATTCGATGATTTTTAGTACGAAACAAAATGCAAGAAAACTTGCTTAAAATTCAATATTATGCGAAAATCTGAGATTTGAAGGCAAAATCACATATCGTGATACTACATGAAATAGTATCGAAATATTGGTAAAAAAGAATATATATACGTAATATCAAACTACTGAAAAACGTGACAAATGTCATTATTATACCAAATTTGAGGATTTTATCTTCGAATCAGAGCTACGTTTCGTATTTTTTAGACCCTAAAAACACGTATAAAGATGTTGCTTCCAATACAAATGATTAAAATCAATGTGTTTTCATTAAAATTAACTAAAATGTTCCTGATTTTCGGTTTATATTACCGATGGAAGATGTACACGTAAAACCGTTCTAATCCGGCTGAAACGTCGAAATATGCAATAAAAACAGAACTTCTCCCCTTTTCAATATCTTACTCAGTATTTTAACGAGAAACAAATAGATGATTGAAAATGAAGTATTTAAGGTTATTATCTGATCAATTATGTGTTTGCATAATTTTTCTCGTATATATAATGAAATAATAACAGTAAACTGAAAATTCACAAAAACGTGGAAAAACGGCAAAATATTACCTAATTCGATGATATTTTGTTTATATCACATAGAGGTAAAGGGGATGATAAACGTCAAAATATTGCTGAATTCGATGATTTTTAGTACGAAACAAAATGCAAGAAATCTTCCTTAAAAATGAAAATTTTTCGAAATTCTGAGATTTGAAGGCCAAATCACATATCGTGAGAAAACATGAAGTAGTATCGAAATATTGGTTAAAACGAATATATTTACGTAGAGTAAAACTACATGAAAAACGTGAAAAAAGTCGCTATATTACCAAATTTGAGGATTTTTACTCCAAATGAAAAAGCGAGGTTTCGTATTTTTTAGATCCTAGAAAAGACATAAAAATGTTGTTTCCAATACAAATGGTAAAATTCAATGTGTTTTCATTAGAATTATCTAAAATGTTCCTGATTTTCCGTTTATATTACCGATGGAAGATGTACACGTAAAACCGCTCTAATCCGTCTGAAACGTCAATATATGCAATAAAATCACAACTTCTTGCTTTTTCAATATCTTACTCAGTTTTTTATCGAGAAACAAATAGTTGAATGTAAATGAAGTATTTGTTATTAATTTCTAATCAATTATGTGTTTGCATCATTTTTATCGTATATATATTGAATTATTAGCATTAAACTGAAAATTCACAAAAACGTGGAGAAACGGCAAAATATTCCCTAATTCGATGATATTTTTTTTATCACAATAAAGGAAAAGGGGATCATAAACATCAAAATATTGCTATATTTGATGATATTTAGTACGAAACAAAATGCAAAAAAACTTGCTTAAAATGCAATATTATGCGAAATTCTGATATTTAAAGGCCAAATCACATATCGTGATACTACATGAAATAGTATCGAAATATTGGTAAAAACGAATATATTCACGTGAAGTCACACTACATAAAAAACGTGAAAAAAATCGCTATATTACCAAACTTGAGGATTTTAACTTCAAATCATAAAGCGAGGTTTCGTATTATTTAGATCCTAGAAAAGACATATACAAATGTTGTTTCCAATACAAATGATAAAAATCAATTTGTTTTTATTAGAATTAAAAAAATGATCCTGAAAAGACATAAAAATTTTGTTTCCAATACAAATGATAAAAATCAATGTGTTTTCATTAGAATTAACTAAAATGTTCCTGATTTTCCGTTTATATTACCCATGGAAGATGTACACGTAAAACCGCTCTAATCCGGCTGAAACGTCGATATATGCAATAAAAACAGAACTTCTCGCATTTCCAATATCTTACTCAGTTTTTTAACGAGAAACAAATAGTTGATTGAAAATGAAGTATTTAATGTTATTTTCTAATCAATTATGTGTTTGCATCATTTTCATCGTATATATAATAAATTAATACCAATAAACTGAAAATTCACAAAAACGTGGAAAACGGCAAAATATTGCCAAATTCGATGATATTTTGTTTATATCACATAAAGGAAAGGGGATGACAAACGTCAAAATATTGCTAAATTCGATGATTTTTAGTACAAAACAAAACGTGAGAAAACTTGCTTTAAATGCAATATTATGCTAAAGTCTGAGATTTGAAGGCCAAATTATATATCGTGATACTACATGAAATAGTATCGAAATATTTAAAAAAGAATATATTCACGCGAAGTCACACTACATGAAAAACGTGAAAATAATCGCTATATTACCAAATTTGAGGATTTTAAATTGAAATCAAAAAGCGAGGTTTCGTATTATTTAGATCCTAGAAAAGACATATAAAGATGTTGTTTCCAATACAAATGATAAAAATCAATGTGTTTTTATAAGAATTAACTAAAGTGTTCCTGATTTTCCGTTTATATTACCGATGGAAGATGTACACGTAAAACCGCTCTAATCGGGCTGAAACGTCAATATATGCAATAAAAACAGAACTTCTCGCTTTTTCCATATTTACTCAGTTTTTTAACGAGAAACAAATAGTTGATTGAGAATGAAGTATTTAATGTTAATTTCAAATCAATTATGTGTTTGCATCATTTTTATCGTATATATAGTGAATTATTAACAATAAACTGAATATTCACAAAAACGTGGAAAAACGGCAAAATATTGCCTAATTCGATGATATTTTGTTTAAATCACATAAAGGAAAAGAGGATGATAAACGTCAAAATATTGTTAAATTCAATGATTTTTGGCATACTCTGCCAAAGCACAGGGGGATGGCACTCGAGGCACAGTGAAGTTAACGACATCCTCAAGAGGAGCCTAACCACAGCTGGATGCCTAGCTGAAAGAGAGCCCCGTTACCTAAAACCCCGTAACTCTGATGCTCTTATTGGTTGCCCGGATGGTATCACAGTGAGCCCCTGGAAGAATGACAAGCAGTTAGTATCGGACTACACGTGCGTATCAACTCTGGCTAACACCTACATTGACCTCAGTGTTGCACAACCTGGTGGCGCCGCCACCCACAGGGAAGCAGCCAAATCCCGTAAGTATAGAGAACTGGATCACCACTACAATTTTGTCCGCATTGCTTCTGAGACACTCGGCGCCTGGGGTAAAAGTGCTTCCAGTTTTTTTAAGGAACTGGGTTCTAGGCTCATTGAAACAACAAGGGACCCTAGAGCTGCCAGCTTTCTTTTCCAGCGCCTCAGCGTGGCGATATAGAGGGGAAATGCACACTGCATCCAGGGTTCCTGCCCGCTATCTGAGGAGCTGGAGGAACTCGACAACCTATGAGAACCATCTTTGTAACCTATATGTAACTCCTTTTTTGTAACAAAGTTCAAATAAAGCAAATATATATGTTTATATATATATAAACACATAATTGATCAGATAATAACCTTAAATACTTCATTTTCAATCATCTATTAGTTTCTCGCTAAAATACTGAGTAAGATATTGGAGAGGGGAGAAGTTCTGTTTTTATTGCATATATCGACGTTTCAGCCGGATTAAAGCGGTTATACATGTACACCTTCCATCGGTAATATATCCGGAAAATCAGGAACATTTTAGTTAATTCTAATGAAAACACATTGATTTTTATCATTTGTATTTGAAACAACATTGTCATATGTCTTTTCTTGGATTTAAATAATACGAAACCTCGCTCTATGATTTGAAGTTAAGATCCTCAAATATGGTAATATAGTGACTTTTTTCACGTTATTCATTTAGTGTAATTTTACGTATATATATTCATTTCTACCAATATTTCGATACTACTTCATGTTTTCTCACGATATGTGATTTGGCCTTCAAATCTCAGAATTTCGCAAATTTTGAATCTTTAAGCAAGTTTTCTTGCATTTTGTTTGGTACTAAAAATCATCGAATTTAGCAATACTTTGACCTTTTTTCATCCCCTTTTCCTTTATGTGATTTAAACAAAATATCATCGAATTAGGCCGTTTTTCCACGTTTTTGTGAATTTTCAGTTTATTGTTATTAATTCATTATATATTCGATAAAAATTATGCAAACACATAATTTATCAGAAAATAACCTTAAATATTTCGTTTTCAATCATCTATTTGTTTCTCGTTAAAATACTGAGTAGGTCATTGAAAATGGGAGAAGTTCTGTTTTAATTGCATATATCGACGTTTCATCCGGATTAGAACTGTTTTACGTGTCCATCTTCCATCGGTAATATAAACCAAAAATCAGGAACATTTTAGTAAATTCTAATGAAAACATATTGATTTTTATCAATTGTATTTGAAACAACATTGTCATATGTCTTTTCTTGGATCTAAATAATACGAAACCTCGCTCTATGATTTGAAGTTAAAATCCTCATATATGGTATTATAGTGACTTTTTTCACGTTATTCATGTAGTGTGATTTTACGTATATATATTCGTTTTTACCAATATTTCGATACTACTTCATGTTTTCTCACGATATGTGATTTGGCCTTCAAATCTCAGATTTTCGCATAATATTGCATTTTAAGCAAGTTTTCTTGCATTTTGTTTCGTACTAAAAATCATCGAATTCAGCAGTATTTTGACGTTTATCATCCCCTTTTCCTTTATGTAATATAAACAAAATATCATCGAATTAGGCAATATTTTGCTGTTTTTCCACGTTATTGTGAATTTTCAGTTTATTGCTATTAATTCATTAAATATACGATAAAAATGATGCAAACACATAATTGATTAGAAATTAACCTTAAACACTTCATTTTCAATCAACTATTTGTTTCTCGTTAAAATACTGAGTAAGATATTGGAAAGGGGAGAAGTTCTGTTTTTATTGCATATATCGACGTTTAGGCCGGATTAAAGCGGTTTTTACGTGTACATCTTCCATCGGTAATATATACGGAAAATCAGGAACATTTTAGTTAATTCTAATGAAAACACATTGATTTTTATCATTTGTATTTGAAACAACATTGTCATATGTCTTTTCTTGGATCTAAATAATACGAAACCTCGCTCTATGATTTGAAGTTAAAATCCTCAAATATGGTATTATAGTGACTTTTTTCACGTTATGCATATAGTGTGATTTTACGTATATATATTCGTTTTTACCAATATTTCGATACTACTTCATATTTTCTTACGATATGTTATTTGGCCTTCAAATCTCAGATTTTCGCATAATATTGCATTTTAAGCAAGTTTTCTTGCATTTTGTTTCGTACTAAAAATCATAGAATTCAGCAATATTTTGACGTTTATCATCCCCTTTTCCTTTATGTATAAACAAAATATCATCGAATTAGGCAATATTTTGCTGTTTTTCCACGTTATTGTGAATTTTCAGTTAATTGCTATTAATTCATTATATATACGATAAAAATGATGCAAACACATAATTGATTTGAAATTAACCTTAAACACTTCATTTTCAATCAACTATTAGTTTCTCGTTAAAATACTGAGTAAGATATTGGAGAGGGGAGAAGTTCTGTTTTTATTGCATATATCGACGTTTCAGCCGGATTAAAGCGGATTTACATGTACATCTTCCATCGGTAATATATACGGAAAATCAGGAACATTTTCGTTAATTCTAATGAAAACACATTGATTTTTATCATTTGTATTTGAAACAACATTGTCATATGTCTTTTCTTGGATCTAAATAATACGAAACCTCGCTCTATGATTTGAAGTTAAAATCCTCAAATATGGTAATATAGTGACTTTTTTCACGTTATTCATTTAGTGTAATTTTACGTATATATATTCATTTCTACCAATATTTCGATACTACTTCATGTTTTCTCACGATATGTGATTTGGCCTTCAAATCTCAGAATTTCGCAAATTTTGAATCTTTAAGCAAGTTTTCTTGCATTTTGTTTTGTACTAAAAATCATCGAATTTAGCAATATTTTGACCTTTTTTCATCCCCTTTTCCTTTATGTGATTTAAACAAAATATCATCGAATTAGGCCGTTTTTCCACGTTTTTGTGAATTTTCAGTTTACTGTTATTAATTCATTATATATACGATAAAAATTATGCAAACACATAATTGATCAGAAAATAACCTTAAGTACTTCATTTTCAATCATCTATTTGTTTCACGTTAAAATACTGAGTAGGATATTGAAAATGGGAGAAGTTCTGTTTTTATTGCATATATCGACGTTTCAGCCGGATTAGAACGGTTTTACGTGTACATCTTCCATCGGTAATATAAACCAAAAATCAGGAACATTTTAGTTAATTCTAATGAAAACATATTGGTTTTTATCATTTGTATTTGAAACAACATTGTCATATGTCTTTTCTTGGATCTAAATAATACGAAACCTCGATCTATGATTTGAAGTTAAAATCCTCAAATATGGTATTATAGTGACTTTTTTCACGTTATTCATGTAGTGTGATTTTACGTATATATATTCGTTTTTACCAATATTTCGATACTACTTCATGTTTTCTCACGATATGTGATTTGGCCTTCAAATCTCAGATTTTCGCATAATATTGCATTTTAAGCAAGTTTTCTTGCATTTTGTTTCGTACTAAAAATCATCGAATTCAGTAATATTTTGACGTTTATTATCCCCTTTTCCTTTGTGTGATTAAACAAAATATCATCGAATTAGGCAATATTTTGCCGTTTTTCCACGTTTTTGTGAATTTTCAGTTTATTGTTAATATTTCATTAAATATACGAGAAAAATTATGCAAACACATAATTGATCAGATAATAACCTTAAATAAATCATTTTCAATCATCTATTTGTTTCTCGTTAAAATACTGAGTAAGATATTGAAAAGGGAAGTTCTGTTTTAAATGCAAATATCGACGTTTCAGCAGGATTAGAACGATTTTACGTGTACATCTTCCATCGGTAATATAAACCGAAAATCAGGAATATTTTAGTTAATTCTAATGAAAACACATTGATTTTTATCATTTGTATTTGAAACAACATTGTCATATGTCTTTTCTTGGATCTAAATAATACGAAACCTCGCTCTATGATTTGAAGTTAAGATCCTCAAATATGGTAATATAGTGACTTTTTCACGTTATTCATTTAGTGTAATTTTACGTATATATATTCATTTCTACCAATATTTCGATACTACTTCATGTTTTCTCACGATATGTGATTTGGCCTTCAAATCTCAGAATTTCGCAAATTTTGAATCTTTAAGCAAGTTTTCTTGCATTTTGTTTGGTACTAAAAATCATCGAATTTAGCAATATTTTGACCTTTTTCATCCCCTTTTCCTTTATGTGATTTAAACAAAATATCATCGAAATAGGCCGTTTTTCCACGTTTTTGTGAATTTTCAGTTTATTGTTATTAATTCATTATAATTCGATAAAAATTATGCAAACACATAATTGATCAGAAAATAACCTTAAATATTTCGTTTTCAATCATCTATTTGTTTCTCGTTAAAATACTGAGTAGGTCATTGAAAATGGGAGAAGTTCTGTTTTAATTGCATATATCGACGTTTCAGCCGGATTAGAACGGTTTTACGTGTACATCTTCCATCGGTAATATAAACCAAAAATCAGGAACATTTTAGTAAATTCTAATGAAAACATATTGATTTTTATCAATTGTATTTGAAACAACATTGTCATATGTCTTTTCTTGGATCTAAATAATACGAAACCTCGCTCTATGATTTGAAGTTAAAATCCCCAAATATGGTATTATAGTGACTTTTTTCACGTTATTCATGTAGTGTGATTTTACGTATATATTCGTTTTTACCAATATTTCGATACTACTTCATGTTTTCTCACGATATGTGATTTGGCCTTCAAATCTCAGATTTTCGCATAATATTGCATTTTAAGCAAGTGTTCTTGCATTTTGTTTCGTACTAAAAATCATCGAATTAAGCAGTATTTTGACGTTTATCATCCCCTTTTCCTTTATGTAATATAAACAAAATATCATCGAATTAGGCAATATTTTGCTGTTTTTCCACGTTATTGTGAATTTTCAGTTTATTGCTATTAATTCGTTAAATATACGATAAAAATGATGCAAACACATAATTGACTAGAAATTAACCTTAAACACTTCATTTTCAATCAACTATATGTTTCTCGTTAAAATACTGAGTAAGATATTGGAAAGGGGAGAAGTTCTGTTTTTATTGCATATATCGACGTTTCAGCCGGATTAGAGCGGTTTTATGTGTACATTTTCCATCGGTAATATAAACGGAAAATCAGGAACATTTTAGTTAATTCTAATGAAAACAATTGATTTTTATCATTTGTATTTGAAACAACATTGTCATATGTCTTTTCTTGGATCTAAATAATACGAAACCTCGCTCTATGATTTGAAGTTAAAATCCTCAAATATGGTATTATAGTGACGTTTTTCACGTTATGCATATCGTGTGATTTTACGTATATATATTCGTTTTTACCAATATTTCGATACTACTTCATGTTTTCTCACGATATGTGATTTGGCCTTCAAATCTCAGATTTTCGCATAATATTGCATTTTAAGCAAGTTTTCTTGCATTTTGTTTCGTACTAAAAATCATCGAATTCAGCAATTATTTGACGTTTATCATCCCCTTTTCCTTTATGTAATATAAACAAAATATCATCGAATTAGGCAATATTTTGCCGTTTTTCCACGTTTTTGTGAATTATCAGTTTATTGTTATTATTTCATTAAATATACGATAAAAATGATGCAAACACATAATTGATTAGAAATTAACCTTAAACACTTCATTTTCAATCAACTATTTGTTTCTCGTTAAAATACTGAGTAAGATATTGGAAAGGGGAGAAGTTCTGTTTTTATTGCATATATCGACGTTTCAGCCGGATTAGAGCGGTTTTATGTGTACATTTTCCATCGGTAATATAAACGGAAAATCAGGAACATTTTAGTTAATTCTAATGAAAACACATTGATTTTTATCATTTGTATTTGAAACAACATTGTCATATGTCTTTTCTTGGATCTAAATAATACGAAACCTCGCTCTATGATTTGAAGTTAAAATCCTCAAATATGGTATTATAGTGACTTTTTTCACGTTATGCATAGTGTGATTTTACGTATATATATTCGTTTTTACCAATATTTCGATACTACTTCATGTTTTCTCACGATATGTGATTTGGCCTTCAAATCTCAGATTTTCGCATAATATTGCATTTTAAGCAAGATTTCTTGCATTTTGTTTCGTACTAAAAATCATAGAATTCAGCAATATTTTGACGTTTATCATCCCCTTTTCCTTTATGTGATATAAACAAAATATCATCGAATTAGGCAATATTTTGCTGTTTTTCCACGTTATTGTGAATTTTCAGTTTATTGCTAATAATTCATTATATATACGATAAAAATGATGCAAACACATAATTGATTTGATAATAACTTTAAACACTTCATTTTCAATCAACTATTAGTTTCTCGTTAAAATACTAAGTAAGATATTGGAAAGGGGAGAAGTTCTGTTTTTATTGCATATATCGACGTTTCAGGCGGATTAAAGCGGTTTTACGTGTACATCTTCCATCGGTAATATATACGGAAAATCAGGAACATTTTAGTTAATTCTAATGAAAACACATTGATTTTTATCATTTGTATTTGAAACAACATTGTCATATGTCTTTTCTTGGATCTAAATAATACGAAACCTCGCTCTATGATTTGAAGTTAAGATCCTCAAATATGGTAATATAGTGACTTTTTCACGTTATTCATTTAGTGTAATTTTACGTATATATATTCGTTTCTACCAATATTTCGATACTACTTCATGTTTTCTCACGATATGTGATTTGGCCTTCAAATCTCAGATTTTCGCATAATATTGTATTTTAAGCAAGTTTTCTTGCATTTTGCTTGGTACTAAAAATCATTGAATTTAGCAATATTTTGACCTTTTTTCATCCCCTTTTACTTCATGTGATTTAAACAAAATATCATCGAATTAGGCCGTTTTTCCACGTTTTTGTGAATTTTCAGTTTATTGTTATTAATTCATTATATATTCGATAAAAATTATGCAAACACATAATTGATCAGAAAATAACCTTAAATATTTCGTTTTCAATCATCTATTTGTTTCTCGTTAAAATACTGAGTAGGTCATTGAAAATGGGAGAAGTTCTGTTTTAATTGCATATATCGACGTTTCAGCCGGATTAGAACGGTTTTACGTGTACATCTTCCATCGGTAATATAAACCAAAATCAGGAACATTTTAGTAAATTCTAATGAAAGCATATTGATTTTTATCAATTGTATTTGAAACAACATTGTCATATGTCTTTTCTTGGATCTAAATAATACGAAACCTCGCTCTATGATTTGAAGTTAAAATCCTCAAATATGGTATTATAGTGACTTTTTTCACGTTATTCATGTAGTGTGATTTTACGTATATATATTCGTTTTTACCAATATTTCGATACTTCTTCATGTTTTCTCACGATATGTGATTTGGCCTTCAAATCTCAGATTTTCGCATAATATTGCATTTTAAGCAAGTTTTCTTGCATTTTGTTTCGTACTAAAAATCATCGAATTCAGCAGTATTTTGACGTTTATCATCCCCTTTTCCTTTATGTAATATAAACAAAATATCATCGAATTAGGCAATATTTTGCTGTTTTTCCACGTTATTGTGAATTTTCAGTTTATTGCTATTAATTCGTTAAATATACGATAAAAATGATGCAAACACATAATTGACTAGAAATTAACCTTAAACACTTCATTTTCAATCAACTATTTGTTTCTCGTTAAAATACTGAGTAAGATATTGGAGAGGGGAGAAGTTCTGTTTTTATTGCATATATCGACGTTTCAGCCGGATTAGAGCGGTTTTATGTGTTCATTTTCCATCGGTAATATAAACGGAAAATCAGGAACATTTTAGTTAATTCTAATGAAAACAAATTGATTTTTATCATTTGTATTTGAAACAACATTGTCATATGTCTTTTCTTGGATCTAAATAATACGAAACCTCGCTCTATGATTTGAAGTTAAATTCCTCAAATATGGTATTATAGTGACTTTTTTCACGTTATGCATATAGTGTTTTTACGTATATCTATTCGTTTTTACCAATATTTCGATACTACTTCATGTTTTCTCACGATATGTGATTTGGCCTTCAAATCTCAGATTTTCGCATAATATTGCATTTTAAGCAAGTTTTCTTGCATTTTGTTTCGTACTAACAATCATCGAATTCAGCAGTTATTTGACGTTTATCATCCCCTTTTCCTTTATGTAATATAAACAAAATATCATCGAATTAGGCAATATTTTGCCGTTTTTCCACGTTTTTGTGAATTTTCAGTTTATTGTTATTATTTCATTAAATATTCGAGAAAAATTATGCAAACACATAATTGATCAGATAATAACCTCAAATAAATCATTTTCAATCATCTATTTGTTTCTCGTTAAAATACTGAGTAAGATATTGAAAAGGGAAGTTCTGTTTTTAATGCAAATATCGACGTTTCAGCCGGATTAGAACGATTTTACGTGTACATCTTCCATCGGTAATATAAACCGAAAATCAGGAACATTTTAGTTAATTCTAATGAAAACACATTGATTTTTATCATTTGTATTTGAAACAACATTGTCATATGTCTTTTCTTGGATCTAAATAATACGAAACCTCGCTCTATGATTTGAAGTTAAGATCCTCAAATATGGTAATATAGTGACTTTTTTCACGTTATTCATTTAGTGTAATTTTACGTATATATATTCATTTCTACCAATATTTCGATACTACTTCATGTTTTCTCACGATATGTGATTTGGCCTTCAAATCTCAGATTTTCGCATAATATTGCATTTTAAGCAAGTTTTCTTGCATTTTGTTTCGTACTAAAAATCATCGAATTCAGCAATATTTTGACGTTTATCATCCCCTTTTCCTTTATGTGATATAAACAAAATATCATCGAATTAGGCAATATTTTGCTGTTTTTCCACGTTATTGTGAATTTTCAGTTTTTGTCTATTAATTCATTATATATACAATAAAAATGATGCAAACACATAATTGATTTGATATTAACCTTAAACACTTCATTTTCAATCAACTATTAGTTTCTCGTTAAAATACTGAGTAAGATATTGGAAAGGGGAGAAGTTCTGTTTTTATTGCATATATCGACGTTTCAGCCGGATTAGAGCGGTTTTATGTGTACATTTTCCATCGGTAATATAAACGGAAAATCAGGAACATTTTAGTTAATTCTAATGAAAACAAATTGATTTTTATCATTTGTATTTGAAACAACATTGTCATATGTCTTTTCTTGGATCTAAATAATACGAAACCTCGCTCTATGATTTGAAGTTAAAATCCTCAAATATGGTATTATAGTGACGTTTTTCACGTTATGCATATCGTGTGATTTTACGTATATATATTCGTTTTTACCAATATTTCGATACTACTTCATGTTTTCTCACGATATGTGATTTGGCCTTCAAATCTCAGATTTTCGCATAATATTGCATTTTAAGCAAGTTTTCTTGCATTTTGTTTCGTACTAAAAATCATCGAATTCAGCAATTATTTGACGTTTATCATCCCCTTTTCCTTTATGTAATATAAACAAAATATCATCGAATTAGGCAATATTTTGCCGTTTTTCCACGTTTTGTGAATTTTCAGTTTATTGTTATTATTTCATTAAATATACGATAAAAATGATGCAAACACATAATTGATTAGAAATTAACCTTAAACACTTCATTTTCAATCAACTATTTGTTTCTCGTTAAAATACTGAGTAAGATATTGGAAAGGGGAGAAGTTCTGTTTTTATTGCATATATCGACGTTTCAGCCGGATTAGAGCGGTTTTATGTGTACATTTTCCATCGGTAATATAAACGGAAAATCAGGAACATTTTAGTTAATTCTAATGAAAACACATTGATTTTTATCATTTGTATTTGAAACAACATTGTCATATGTCTTTTCTTGGATCTAAATAATACGAAACCTCGCTCTATGATTTGAAGTTAAAATCCTCAAATATGGTATTATAGTGACTTTTTTCACGTTATGCATATAGTGTGATTTTACGTATATATATTCGTTTTTACCAATATTTCGATACTACTTCATGTTTTCTCACGATATGTGATTTGGCCTTCAAATCTCAGATTTTCGCATAATATTGCATTTTAAGCAAGATTTCTTGCATTTTGTTTCGTACTAAAAATCATAGAATTCAGCAATATTTGACGTTTATCATCCCCTTTTCCTTTATGTGATATAAACAAAATATCATCGAATTAGGCAATATTTTGCTGTTTTTCCACGTTATTGTGAATTTTCAGTTTATTGCTAATAATTCATTATATATACGATAAAAATGATGCAAACACATAATTGATTTGATAATAACTTTAAACACTTCATTTTCAATCAACTATTAGTTTCTCGTTAAAATACTAAGTAAGATATTGGAAAGGGGAGAAGTTCTGTTTTTATTGCATATATCGACGTTTCAGGCGGATTAAAGCGGTTTTACGTGTACATCTTCCATCGGTAATATATACGGAAAATCAGGAACATTTTAGTTAATTCTAATGAAAACACATTGATTTTTATCATTTGTATTTGAAACAACATTGTCATATGTCTTTTCTTGGATCTAAATAATACGAAACCTCGCTCTATGATTTGAAGTTAAGATCCTCAAATATGGTAATATAGTGACTTTTTCACGTTATTCATTTAGTGTAATTTTACGTATATATATTCGTTTCTACCAATATTTCGATACTACTTCATGTTTTCTCACGATATGTGATTTGGCCTTCAAATCTCAGATTTTCGCATAATATTGTATTTTAAGCAAGTTTTCTTGCATTTTGCTTGGTACTAAAAATCATTGAATTTAGCAATATTTTGACCTTTTTTCATCCCCTTTTACTTCATGTGATTTAAACAAAATATCATCGAATTAGGCCGTTTTTCCACGTTTTTGTGAATTTTCAGTTTATTGTTATTAATTCATTATATATTCGATAAAAATTATGCAAACACATAATTGATCAGAAAATAACCTTAAATATTTCGTTTTCAATCATCTATTTGTTTCTCGTTAAAATACTGAGTAGGTCATTGAAAATGGGAGAAGTTCTGTTTTAATTGCATATATCGACGTTTCAGCCGGATTAGAACGGTTTTACGTGTACATCTTCCATCGGTAATATAAACCAAAAATCAGGAACATTTTAGTAAATTCTAATGAAAGCATATTGATTTTTATCAATTGTATTTGAAACAACATTGTCATATGTCTTTTCTTGGATCTAAATAATACGAAACCTCGCTCTATGATTTGAAGTTAAAATCCTCAAATATGGTATTATAGTGACTTTTTTCACGTTATTCATGTAGTGTGATTTTACGTATATATATTCGTTTTACCAATATTTCGATACTTCTTCATGTTTTCTCACGATATGTGATTTGGCCTTCAAATCTCAGATTTTCGCATAATATTGCATTTTAAGCAAGTTTTCTTGCATTTTGTTTCGTACTAAAAATCATCGAATTCAGCAGTATTTTGACGTTTATCATCCCCTTTTCCTTTATGTAATATAAACAAAATATCATCGAATTAGGCAATATTTTGCTGTTTTTCCACGTTATTGTGAATTTTCAGTTTATTGCTATTAATTCGTTAAATATACGATAAAAATGATGCAAACACATAATTGACTAGAAATTAACCTTAAACACTTCATTTTCAATCACTATTTGTTTCTCGTTAAAATACTGAGTAAGATATTGAGGGGAGAAGTTCTGTTTTTATTGCATATATCGACGTTTCAGCCGGATTAGAGCGGTTTTATGTGTCATTTCCATCGGTAATATAAACGGAAAATCAGGAACATTTTAGTTAATTCTAATGAAACAAATTGATTTTTATCATTTGTATTTGAAACAACATTGTCATATGTCTTTTCTTGGATCTAAATAATACGAAACCTCGCTCTATGATTTGAAGTTAAAATCCTCAAATATGGTATTATAGTGACTTTTTTCACGTTATGCATATAGTGTGATTTTACGTATATCTATTCGTTTTTACCAATATTTCGATACTACTTCATGTTTTCTCACGATATGTGATTTGGCCTTCAAATCTCAGATTTTCGCATAATATTGCATTTTAAGCAAGTTTTCTTGCATTTTGTTTCGTACTAACAATCATCGAATTCAGCAGTTATTTGACGTTTATCATCCCCTTTTCCTTTATGTAATATAAACAAAATATCATCGAATTAGGCAATATTTTGCCGTTTTTCCACGTTTTGTGAATTTTCAGTTTATTGTTATTTTCATTAAATATTCGAGAAAAATTATGCAAACACATAATTGATCAGATAATAACCTCAAATAAATCATTTTCAATCAACTATTTGTTTCTCGTTAAAATACTGAGTAAGATATTGAGAGAGGGGAGAAGTTCTGTTTTTATTGCATATATCGACGTTTCAGCCGGATTAGAGCGGTTTTATGTGTACATTTCCATCGGTAATATAAACGAAAATCAGGAACATTTTAGTTAATTCTAATGAAAACAAATTGATTTTTATCATTTGTATTTGAAACAACATTGTCATATGTCTTTTCTTGGATCTAAATAATACGAAACCTCGCTCTATGATTTGAAGTTAAATCCTCAAATATGGTATTATAGTGACTTTTTTCACGTTATGCATATAGTGTGATTTTACGTATATCTATTCAGTTTCTACCAATATTTCGATACTACTTCATGTTTTCTCACGATATGTGATTTGGCCTTCAAATCTCAGATTTTCGCATAATATTGCATTTTAAGCAAGTTTTCTTGCATTTTGTTTCGTACTAAACAATCATCGAATTCAGCAGTTATTTGACGTTATCATCCCCTTTTCCTTATGTAATATAAACAAAATATCATCGAATTAGGCAATATTTTGCTGTTTTTCCACGTTTTTGTGAATTTTCAGTTTATTGCTATTATTCATTAAATATTCGAGAAAAATTATGCAAACACATAATTGATTCAGATAATAACCTCAAATAAATCATTTTCAATCATCTATTTGTTTCTCGTTAAAATACTGAGTAAGATATTGAAAAGGGAAGTTCTGTTTTAATGCAAATATCGACGTTTCAGCCGGATTAGAACGATTTTACGTGTACATCTTCCATCGGTAATATAAACCGGAAAATCAGGAACATTTTAGTTAATTCTAATGAAAACACATTGATTTTTATCATTTGTATTTGAAACAACATTGTCATATGTCTTTTCTTGGATCTAAATAATACGAAACCTCGCTCTATGATTTGAAGTTAAGATCCTCAAAATATGGTAATATAGTGACTTTTTTCACGTTATTCATGTAGTGTGAATTTTACGTATATATATTCAGTTTTTACCAATATTTCGATAGTACTTCATGTTTTCTCACGATATGTGATTTGGCCTTCAAATCTCATATTTTCGCATAATAGTGCATTTTAAGCAAGTTTTCTTGCATTTTGTTTCGTACTAAAAATCATCGAATTCAGCAATATTTTGACGTTTATCATCCCCTTTTCCTTTATGTGATATAAACAAAATATCATCGAATTAGGCAATATTTTGCTGTTTTTCCACGTTTTGTGAATTTTCAGTTTATTGCTATTATTCATTAATATACAGTAAAAATGATGCAAACACATAATTGATTTGAATATTAACCTTTAAACACTTCATTTTTAATCAACTATTTAGTTTCTCGTTGAAATACTGAGTAAGATATTGGAAAGGGGAGAAGTTCTGTTTTTATTGCATATATCGACGTTTCAGCCGGATTAGAGCTGTTTTACGTGTACATCTTCCATCGGTAATATATACGGAAAATCAGGAACATTTTAGTTAATTCTAATGAAAACACATTGATTTTTATCATTTGTATTTGAAACAACATTGTCATATGTCTTTTCTTGGATCTAAATAATACGAAACCTCGCTCTATGATTTGTAAGTTAAGATCCTCAAATATGGTAATATAGTGACTTTTTCACGTTATTCATTTAGTGTAATTTTACGTATATATATTCGTTTCTACCAATATTTCGATACTACTTCATGTTTTCTCACGATATGTGATTTGGCCTTCAAATCTCAGATTTTCGCATAATATTGTATTTTAAGCAAGTTTTCTTGCATTTTGCTTGGTACTAAAAATCATTGAATTTAGCAATATTTTGACCTTTTTTCATCCCCTTTTACTTCATGTGATTTAAACAAAATATCATCGAATTAGGCCGTTTTTCCACGTTTTTGTGAATTTTCAGTTTATTGTTATTAATTCATTATATATTCGATAAAAATTATGCAAACACATAATTGATCAGAAAATAACCTTAAATATTTCGTTTTCAATCATCTATTTGTTTCTCGTTAAAATACTGAGTAGGTCATTGAAAATGGGAGAAGTTCTGTTTTAATTGCATATATCGACGTTTCAGCCGGATTAGAACGGTTTTACGTGTACATCTTCCATCGGTAATATAAACCAAAAATCAGGAACATTTTAGTAAATTCTAATGAAAGCATATTGATTTTTATCAATTGTATTTGAAACAACATTGTCATATGTCTTTTCTTGGATCTAAATAATACGAAACCTCGCTCTATGATTTGAAGTTAAAATCCTCAAATATGGTATTATAGTGACTTTTTTCACGTTATTCATGTAGTGTGATTTTACGTATATATATTCGTTTTTACCAATATTTCGATACTTCTTCATGTTTTCTCACGATATGTGATTTGGCCTTCAAATCTCAGATTTTCGCATAATATTGCATTTTAAGCAAGTTTTCTTGCATTTTGTTTCGTACTAAAAATCATCGAATTCAGCAGTATTTTGACGTTTATCATCCCCTTTTCCTTTATGTAATATAAACAAAATATCATCGAATTAGGCAATATTTTGCTGTTTTTCCACGTTATTGTGAATTTTCAGTTTATTGCTATTAATTCGTTAAATATACGATAAAAATGATGCAAACACATAATTGACTAGAAATTAACCTTAAACACTTCATTTTCAATCAACTATTTGTTTCTCGTTAAAATACTGAGTAAGATATTGGAGAGGGGAGAAGTTCTGTTTTTATTGCATATATCGACGTTTCAGCCGGATTAGAGCGGTTTTATGTGTTCATTTTCCATCGGTAATATAAACGGAAAATCAGGAACATTTTAGTTAATTCTAATGAAAACAAATTGATTTTTATCATTTGTATTTGAAACAACATTGTCATATGTCTTTTCTTGGATCTAAATAATACGAAACCTCGCTCTATGATTTGAAGTTAAAATCCTCAAATATGGTATTATAGTGACTTTTTTCACGTTATGCATATAGTGTGATTTTACGTATATCTATTCGTTTTTACCAATATTTCGATACTACTTCATGTTTTCTCACGATATGTGATTTGGCCTTCAAATCTCAGATTTTCGCATAATATTGCATTTTAAGCAAGTTTTCTTGCATTTTGTTTCGTACTAACAATCATCGAATTCAGCAGTTATTTGACGTTTATCATCCCCTTTTCCTTTATGTAATATAAACAAAATATCATCGAATTAGGCAATATTTTGCCGTTTTTCCACGTTTTTGTGAATTTTCAGTTTATTGTTATTATTTCATTAAATATTCGAGAAAAATTATGCAAACACATAATTGATCAGATAATAACCTCAAATAAATCATTTTCAATCATCTATTTGTTTCTCGTTAAAATACTGAGTAAGATATTGAAAAGGGAAGTTCTGTTTTTAATGCAAATATCGACGTTTCAGCCGGATTAGAACGATTTTACGTGTACATCTTCCATCGGTAATATAAACCGAAAATCAGGAACATTTTAGTTAATTCTAATGAAAACACATTGATTTTTATCATTTGTATTTGAAACAACATTGTCATATGTCTTTTCTTGGATCTAAATAATACGAAACCTCGCTCTATGATTTGAAGTTAAGATCCTCAAATATGGTAATATAGTGACTTTTTTCACGTTATTCATTTAGTGTAATTTTACGTATATATATTCATTTCTACCAATATTTCGATACTACTTCATGTTTTCTCACGATATGTGATTTGGCCTTCAAATCTCAGATTTTCGCATAATATTGCATTTTAAGCAAGTTTTCTTGCATTTTGTTTCGTACTAAAAATCATCGAATTCAGCAATATTTTGACGTTTATCATCCCCTTTTCCTTTATGTGATATAAACAAAATATCATCGAATTAGGCAATATTTTGCTGTTTTTCCACGTTATTGTGAATTTTCAGTTTTTGCTATTAATTCATTATATATACAATAAAAATGATGCAAACACATAATTGATTTGATATTAACCTTAAACACTTCATTTTCAATCAACTATTAGTTTCTCGTTGAAATACTGAGTAAGATATTGGAAAGGGGAGAAGTTCTGTTTTTATTGCATATATCGACGTGTCAGCCGGATTAAAGCGGTTTTACGTGTACATCTTCCATCGGTAATATAAACGGAAAATCAGGAACATTTTAGTTAATTCTAATGAAAACACATTGATTTTTATCATTTGTATTTGAAACAACATTGTCATATGTCTTTTCTTGGATCTAAATAATACGAAACCTCGCTCTATGATTTGAAGTTAAAATCCTCAAATATGGTATTATAGTGACTTTTTTCACGTTATTCATGTAGTGTGATTTTACATATATATATTCGTTTTTACCAATATTTCGATAGTACTTCATGTTTTCTCACGATATGTGATTTGGCCTTCAAATCTCATATTTTCGCATAATAGTGCATTTTAAGCAAGTTTTCTTGCATTTTGTTTCGTACTAAAAATCATCGAATTCAGCAATATTTTGACGTTTATCATCCCCTTTTCCTTTATGTGATATAAACAAAATATCATCGAATTAGGCAATATTTTGCTGTTTTTCCACGTTTTTGTGAATTTTCAGTTTATTGCTATTATTTCATTAAATATACGTTAAAAATGATGCAAACACATAATTGATTAAAAATTAACCTTTAACACTTCATTTTTAATCAACTATTTGTTTCTCGTTAAAATACTGAGTAAGATATTGGAAAGGGGAGAAGTTCTGTTTTTATTGCATATATCGACGTTTCAGCCGGATTAGAGCTGTTTTACGTGTACATCTTCCATCGGTAATATAAACGGAAAATCAGGAACATTTTAGTTAATTCTAATGAAAACACATTGATTTTTATCATTTGTATTTGAAACAACATTTTCATATGTCTTTTCTTGGATCTAAATAATACGAAACCTCGCTCTACGTGTACAAACGAAAGTATCTTTTCAAAACGAAAGTGTACGTAATTTTTTTTATTATCGTAAAAAATAAATTTAATTCGTAATTTCGCAAAAATTCGTAATTTCAAACTGGGAACACGTACAGAGAGCCAGAATTTGGCTTCAAAATATGGCTCAAGGGTCGACTTTTGAATGTTTTGTATATTTTGAAAAGTGCAGGGAGGGTTTGGGCAAAATGTGATCCATCGCCGCTCTCAGTAAATGGCATATTTTCGGTGTAAAAAGTCGTAATTTCAAACTGCGAATACGTGCAGAGAGCCAGCATTTGGCTACAAAATATGACTCAAGCGTCGAATTTGGGATGTTTGGAATATTTTGAAAACTGCAGGGAGTGTTTGGGCAAAATGTGATCCATCGCCGCTTTCAGTAATTGGTATATTTTCGGTATAAAAAGTCGTAATTTCAAACTGCGAATACGTGAAGAGAGTCAGAATTTGGCTCCAAAATAAGGATCAAAGGTCGAATTTGGGATGATTGGGATATTTGACAAGCTGCAGGGAGGGTTTGGGCAAAATGTGATCCATCGCCGCTCTCTGTAATTGTCATATTTTCGGTATAAAAAGTCGTAATTTCAAACTGCGAGTACGTGGAGAAAGCTAGAATTTGGTTCAAAAATATAGCTCAAGGGTCGAATTTTGGATGTTTGGGATAGTTTGCAAACTGCAGGGAGGGTTTGGGCAAAATGTGATCCATCGCCGCTCTCAGTAATTAGCATATTTTTGGTATAAAAAGTCGTAATTTCAAACGGCGAATACGTGCAGAGAGCCAGAATTCGGCTTCAAAATATGGCTCAAGGATCGAATTTGGGATGTTTGGGATATTATGAAAACTGCATGGGGGTTTGGGCAAAATGTGACCCATCGCTGCTTTCAGTAATTGGCATATTTTCAGTATAAAAAGTCGTAATTTCAAACTGCGAATACGTGCAGAGACCCAGAATTTGGCTCCAAAAGAGGCTGAAGGGTCGAATTTGGGATGTTTGCGATATTTTGAAAACTGCAGGGAGGGTTTGGGCAAAATGTGATCCATCGTCGCTCTCAGTAATTAACATATTTTCGGTATAAAAAGTCGTAATTTCAAACTGCGAATACGTGCAGAGAGCCAGAATTTGGCTCCAAAATATGACTCAAGCGTCGAATTTGGGATGTTTGGGATATTTTGAAAACTGCAGGGAGGGTTTGGGCAAAATGTGATCCATCGCCGCTTTCAGTAATTGGTATATTTTCTTTATAAAAAGTCGTAATTTCAAACTGCGAATACGTGCAGACAGCCAGAATTTGGCTCCAAAATTCAGCCTCTGCATCATTCTCTTCAGCCTCTGCATCCCTCTCTTGAACTCCTGTATCCCTCTCATGAGCCTCTGCATCCCTCTCTTGAGCCTTTGCAACACTCTCTTAAGCCTCTGCATTCCTCTCTTGAGCCTCTGCATGACTATCAAGAGCCTCTGCATCCCTCTCTTGAGCCTCTGCATCCTTCTCTTGAGCCTCTGCATCCCTCTCTTGAGCCTCTGCATCCCTCTCTTGAACCTCTGCATCCCTCTCTTAAGCCTCTGCATCACTCTCTTCAGCCTCTGCATCACTCTCTTCAAAATGTGATCCTTCGCCGCGCTCAACAATTGGCTTATTTTCCGTATAAAAAGTAGTCATTTCAAACTGCGAATACGTGCAGAGAGCCAGAATTTGGTTACAAAATATAGCTCACGGGTCGAATTTGGGATGTTTGGGAAATTTTTAAAACTGCAAGGGGGTTTTGGCAAAATGTGACCTATAGCTGCTTTTAATTATTGACATATTTTCAGTATAAAAATTCGTAATTTCAAACTGCGAATACGTGAAGACAGCCAGAATTTGGCTCCAAAATATAGCTCAAGGGTCGAATTTGGGATGTTTGGGATATTTTGAAAAGTGCAGGGGGGTTTGGGCAAAATGTGACCCATCGCCGCTCTCATTAATTGGCATATTGTCGGTATAAAATTAAATAATTTTAACTGCGAATACGTGCAAAGAGCCCGAATTTGACTCCAAAATATGTCTCAAGCGCCGAATTTGGGATGTTTGGGATATTTTGAAAACTGCAGGGCGGTTTGGGCAAAATGTAACCCATCGCTGCTTTCAGTGATTGGCATATTTTCAGTATAAAAAGTCGTAATTTCAAACTGGGAATACGTGCCGAGAGCCAGAATTTGGCTCCAAAATATAGCTCAAGGGTCGAATTTGGGATGTTTGGGATATTTTGAAAACTGCAGGGGGGTTTGGGCAAAATGTGACCCATCGCCGCTCTCAGTAATTGGCATATTGTCGGTATAAAATGAAATAAATTCAAACTGCGAATACGTGCAGAGAGCCCGAATTTGACTCCAAAATATGCCTCAAGCGTCGAATTTGGGATGTTTGGGATATTTTGAAAACTGCAGGGAGGTTTGGGCAAAATGTGACCCATCGCCGCTTTCAGAGATTGACATATTTTCAGTATAAAAAGTCGTAATTTTAAACTGGGAATACGTGCGGAGAGCAGGAATTTGGCTTCAAAATATGGTTCAAGGGTCGACTTTTGGATGTTTTGGATATTTTGAAAAGTGCAGGGAGGGTTTGGGCAAAATGTGATCCATCGCCGCTCTCAGTAAATGACATTTTTTCGGTATAAAAAGTCGTAATTTCAAACTGCGAATACGTGCAGAGAGCCAGAATTTGGCTCCAAAATATGGCTCAAGGGACGAATTTGGGATCCTGGGGATATTTTGAAAGTCAAAATATTGCTAAATTCGATGATTATTAGTACAAAACAAAATGCAAGAAAACTTGCTTAATGATTCAACATTTGCGAAATTCTGAGATTTGAAGGCCAAATCACATATCGTGAGAAAACATGAAGTAGTATCGAAATATTGGTAGAAATGAATATATATACGTAAAATTACACTAAATGAATAACGTGAAAAAAGTCACTATATTACCATATTTGAGGATCTTAACTTCAAATCATAGAGCGATGTTTCGTATTATTTAGATCCAAGAAAACGACATATTACAATGTTAAGCCTCTGCATCACTCTCTTCAGCCTCTGCTTCACTCTCTTAAGCCTCTGCATCCCTCTCAAGAGCCTCTGCATCAGTCTGTTGAGCCCCTGCATCACTCTCTTCAGCCTCTGCATCACTCTCTTGACCCTCTACATCCCTCTCTTGAGCCTCTGCATCACTCACTTTAGTCTCTGCATCACTCTCTTAATCCTCTGCAACCCTCTCTTCATCACTCTCTGGAGCCTCTGCATCATTCTCTTGAGCCTCTGAATCCCTCTCTTAAGCCTCTACATCATTCTCTTGAGCCCCTGCATCACTCTCTTCAGCCTCTGCATCACTCTCTTGAACCTCTACATCCCTCTCTTGAGTCTCTGAATCACTCACTTGAGCCTCTGCATCACTCTCTTGTGCCTCTGCATCACTCTCTTAAGCCTCTGCATCACTCTCGTAAGCCTCTGAATCACTCTCATGAGCCTCTGCATCACTCTCTTGTGCCTCTGCATCACTCTCGTAAGCCTCTGCATCACTCTCGTAAGCCTCTGCATCACTCTCTTGAACCTCTACATCCCTCACTTGAGCCTCTGAATCACTCTCTTCAGCCTCTGCATCACTCTCTTAAGCCTCTGCTTCCCTCTCTTGATCCTCTGCATCACTCTCTTGAGCCTCTGCATCACTCTCTTCAGCCTCCGCATCCTTCTTTGGATCCTCAGCATCCCTCTCTTGAACCTTTTGCAGCACTCTCTTGAGCCTCTGCATCACTCTCTTGAGCCTCTGCATCCCTCTATTAAGACACTGCATCACTCTCTTAAGCCACTTCATCACTCTCGTAAGCTTCTGAATCACTCTCTTGAGCATCTGCATCCCTCTCTTGAACTCCTGCATCCCTCTCATGAGCCTCTGCATCCCTCTCTTGAGCCTTTGCATCACTCTCTTAAGCCTCTAGATCCTTCTCTTGAGCCTCTGCATCACTCTCTTGAGCCCCTGCATTCCTCTCTTGAGCCTCTGCATCCCTCTCCTAAGCCTCTGCCTCACTCTCTTGAGCCTCTGAATCACTCCCATGAGCCTCTGCATACCTCTCTTGAGTCCCTGCATCACTCTCTTCAGCCTCTTAATCCCTCTCTTGAGACTCTGCAACACTCTCTTCAGCCTCTGCATCACTCTCTTAAGCCTCTGAATCCCTCTCTTGAGGCTCTGCATAACTCCCTCGAGCCTCTGCATCACACTCTTCAGTCTCTGCATCACTCTTGTAAGCCTCTGAATCACTCTCTTGAGCCTCTGCATCTCTCTCTTGAGCCTCTGCATCCCTTTCTTAAGCCTCTGCATAACTCTCTTAAGCCTCTGCATCACTCTCTAGAGCCTCTGCATCACTCTCTAGAGCCTCTGCATCACTCTCTTCAGCCTCTGCATCACTCTCTTAAGCCTCTGCTTCCCTCTCTTGATCCTCTGCATCACTCTCTTGAGCCTCTGCATCACTCTCTTCAGCCTCCGCATCCTTCTTTGGATCCTCAGCATCCCTCTCTTGAACCTTTTGCAGCACTCTCTTGAGCCTCTGCATCACTCTCTTGAGCCTCTGCATCCCTCTATTAAGACACTGCATCACTCTCTTGAGCTTCTGCATCCCTCTCTTAAACCTCTGCATCACTCTCTTCAGCCTTTGCATCATTCTCTTGAGCCCCTCCATCACTCTCTTGAGCCTCTGCATCACTCTCTTAACCCTCTTCATCTGTCTCTTGAGCCTCTGCATCATTCTCTTGAGCCTCTACATCCCTCTCTTAAGCGTCTACATCATTCTCTTGAGCCCCTGCATCACTCTCTTGAGACTCTGCATCATTCTCTTATGCCCCTGCATCTCTCTCTTCAGCCTCTGCATCATTCTCTTGATCCTCTGCATCACTCTCATGAGCCTCTGCATCATTCTCTTGAGCCTCTACATCCTTCTCTTAAGCCTCTACATCATTCTCTTGAGCCTATAGAGAGCAGAGGCTCTGGAGAGGCTCAAGAGAGTGATGCAGAGGCTTAGGAGAATGATGCAGAGGCTCAAGAGAGTGATGCAGAGGCTCAAGAGAGGAATGCAGAGGCTTAAGAGAGTGATGCAGAGGCAGAAGAGAGAGATGCAAAGGCTCTAGAGAGTGTTGCAGAGGCTTAAGAGAGTGATGCAGAGGCTCAAGAGAGTGATGCAAGGGATCAAGAGAGTGATGCAGAGGCTCGAGAGAGTGATGCAGAGGCTCAAGAGAGGGATTCAGAGGCTCAAGAGAGTGATGCAGACACTCAAGAGAGTTATGCAGAGGCTCAAGAGAGTGATGCAGAGGATCAAGAGAGGGATGTAGAGACTTACGGGAGTGATGCAGAGGATCAAGAGAGGGATGCAGAGGCTTAAGAGAGTGATGCAAAGGCTCAAGAGAGGGATGCAGAGGCTCAAGAGAGGGATGGAGAGTGTCAAGAGAGTGATGCAGAGGCTCAAGAGAGTGATGCAGAGGCTCAAGAGAGAGATGCAGAGGCTCAAGAGAGGGTTGCAGAGGCTTAACAGAGTGATGCTGCAGAGCCACAAGAGAGTGATGCAGAGGCTTAAGAGAGGGATGCCAAGGCTGAAGAGAGTGATGCAGAGGCTCTAAAAATGGATGTAGAGGCACAAGAGAGTGATACAGAGGCTCAAGAGAGTGATGCAGAGGCTTAGGATAATGATGCAGAGGCGCAAGAGAGGGATGCAGAGGCTCAAGTGAGTGATGCAGAGGCTCAAGAGAGTGATGCAGAGGATCAAGAGAGTTATGCAGAGGCTCAAGAGAGTGATGCAGAGGATCAAGAGAGGGAAGCAGAGGCTTAAGAGAGTGATGCAGAGGCAGAAGAGAGAGATGCAGAGACTCTAGAGAGTGATGCAGAGGCTTAAGAAAGTGATGCAGAGGCTCAAGAGAGGGATGGAGCGGGCCAAGAAAGTGATGCAGATGATCAAGAGAGTGATGCAGAGGCTCAAGAGAGTGATGCAGAGGCTCAAGAGAGGGTTGCACAGACTTAAGAGAGTGATGCAGAGGCTTAGGAGAATGATGCAGAGGCTCAAGAGAGGGATGCAGAGGCTCAAGAGAGTGATGCAGAGGCTCAAGAGAGTGATGCAGAGGATCAAGAGAGTGATGCAGAGGATCAAGAGAGGGAAGCAGAGGCTTAAGAGTGTGATGCAGAGCAAGAAGAGAGAGATGCAGAGGCTCTAGAGAGGGATGGAGAGGGTCAAGAAAGTGATGCAGAGGCTCAAGAGAGTGATGCAGAGGGCGAAGAAAGTGATGCAGAGGATCAAGAGAGTGATGCAGAGGCTCAAGAGGGTGATGCAGAGGGTCAAGAGAGGGATGCACAGGCTTAAGAGAGTCATGCAGAGGCTTAGGAGAATGATGCAGAGGCTCAAGAGAGGGATGCAGAGGCTCAAGAGAGTGATGCAGAGGCTCAAGAGAGTGATGCAGAGGATCAAGAGAGTGATGCAGAGGATCAAGAGAGGGAAGCAGAGGCTTAAGAGTGTGATGCAGAGCAAGAAGAGAGAGATGCAGAGGCTCTAGAGAGGGATGGAGAGGGTCAAGAAAGTGATGCAGAGGCTCAAGAGAGTGATGCAGAGGCTCAAGAGAGTGATGCAGAGGCTCAGGAGAGGGATTCAGAGGCTCAAGAGAGTGATGCAGACACTCAAGAGAGTTATGCAGAGGCTCAAGAGAGTGATGCAGAGGCTTACGCGAAAGATGCAGAGGCTCAAGAGAGGGATGCAGAGGCTTAAGAGACGGATGCAGAGGCTCAAGAGAGTGATGCAGAGGCTCAAGAGACTGATTCGGAGGCTTACGAGAGTGATGCAGAGGCTAAAGTGAGTGATGCAAAGGCTTAAGAGAGGGATGCAGAGGCTCAAGAGAGGGATGCAGAGGCTCAAGAGTGATGCAGAGGCTCAAGAGAGGGATGCAAAGGCTCATAAGAGGGATGCAGGAGTTCACGAGAGAGATGCAAAGGCTCTTGAAAGGGATGCAGAGGCTCAAAAGAGGGATGCAGAGGCTTAAGAGGGCGATGCATGTCGCTCTATGATTCGAAGTTAAAATCCTCAAATTTGGTATAATAATGACTTTTTTCACGTTTTTCATGTAGTTTGATATTACGTAAATATATTCATTTTTACCAATATATTGATACTATTTCATGTAGTATCACGATATGTGATTTGGCCTTCAAATCTCAGATTTTCGCATAATATTTCATTTTAAGCAAGGTTTCTTGCATTTTGTTTCGGACTAAAAATCATCGAATTCAGCAATATTTTGACGTTTATCATCCCCTTTTCCTTTATGTGATATAAACAAAATAACAGCGAATTAGGCAATATTTTGCTGTTTTTCCACGTTTTTGTGAATTTTCAGTTTATTGCTATTAATTCATTAAATATACGATAAAAATGATACAAACACATAATTGATTAGAAATTAACCTTAAAAACTTCATTTTCAATCATCTATTTGTTTCTCGTTAAAATACTGAGTAAGATATTGGAAAGGGGAAAAGTTTTGTTTTTATTGCATATATCGACGTTTCAGCCGGATTTGAACGGTTTTACGTGTACATCTTTTATCGGTAATATAAATGTTAAATCAGGAACATTTTAGGTAATTCTAATGAAAAACATTGATTTTTATCATTTGTTTTAGAAACAACATTTTCATTGTCTTTTCTTGGATCTAAATAATACGAAACCTCGCTCTATGATTTGAAGTTAAAATCCTCAAATATGGTAATATAGTGACTTTTTTCAAGTTATTCATGTAGTGTGATTTTACGTATATAGATTCGTTTTTACCAATATTTCGATACTACTTCATGTTTTCTCACGATATGTGATTTGGGCTTCAAATCTCAGAATTTCGCAAATTTTGCATCATTAAGCAAATTTTCTTGCATTTTGTTTTGTACTAAAAATCATCGAATTTAGCAATATTTTGCCGTTTTTCCACGTTTTTGTGAATTTTCGGTTTATTGTTATTAATTCATTAAATATACGATAAAAATTATGTAAACACATAACCGATGGAAGATGTACACGTAAAACCGCTCTAATCCGGCTGAAACGTCGATATATGGAATAAAAACAGAACTTTTCCCCTTTCCAATATCTTACTCAGTATTTTAACGAGAAACAAATAGTTGATTGAAAATGAAGTGTTAAAGGTTAATTTCTAATCAATTATGTGTTTGCATCATTTTATCGTATATTTATTGAATTAATAGCAATAAACTGAAAATTCACAAAAACTTGGAAAAACAGCAAAATATTGCCTAATTCGATGATATTTTGTTTATATCACATAAAGGAAAAGGGGATGATAAACGTCAAAATATTGCTGATTTCGATGATTTTTAGTCCGAAACAAAATGCAAGAAACCTTGCTTAAAATGCAATATTATGCGAAAATCTGAGATTTGAAGGCCAAATCACATATCGTGATACTACATGAAATAGTATCGAAATATTGGTAAAAATGAATATATTTACGTAATATCAAACTACATGAAAAACGTGAAAAAAGTCATTATTATACCAAATTTGAGGATTTTAACTTCGAATCATAGAGCGACGTTACGTATTTTTTAGACCCTAGAAAAGACGTATAAAGATGTTTCTCCTAATACAAATGATAAAAATCAATGTGTTTTCATTAAAATTAACTAAAATGTTCCTGATTTTTGGTTTATATTACCGATGGAAGATGTACACGTAAAACCGTTCTAATCCGGCTGAAACGTCGATATATGCAATAAAAACAGATCTTCTCCCCTTTTCAATATCTTAATCAGTATTTTAACGAGAAACAAATAGATGATTGAAAATGAAGTATTTAAGGTTATTTTCTTATCAATTATGTATTTGCATAATTTTTATCGCATATATAATGAATTAATAACAATAAACTGAAAATTCACAAAAACGTGGAAAAACGGCAAAATATTGCCTAATTCGATGCTATTTTGTTTAAATCACATAAAGGAAAAGGGGATAATAAAGGTCAAAATATTGCTAAATTCGATGATTTTTAGTACAAAAGAAAATGCAAGAAAACTTGCTTAAAGATGAAAAATTTGCGAAATTCTGAGATTTGAAGGCCAAATCACATATCGTGAGAAAACATGAAGTAGTATCGAAATATTGGTAAAAACGAATATATATACGTAAAATCACACTACATGAATAACGTGAAAAAAGTCACTCTATTACCATATTTGAGGATTTTAACTTCAAATCATAGAGCGAGGTTTCGTATTATTTAGATCCAAGAAAAGACATATGACAATGTTGTTTCAAATACAAATGATAAAAATCAATGTGTTTTCATTAGAATTAGCTAAAATGTTTCTGATTTTCAGTTTATATAACCAATGGAAGATGTACACGTAAAACCGCTCTAATCCGGCTGAAACGTCGATATATGCAATAAAAACAGAACTTTTCCCCTTTCCAATATCTTACTCAGTATTTTAACGAGAAACAAATAGTTGATTGAAAATGAAGTGTTTAAGGTTAATTTCTAATCAATTATGTGTTTGCATCATTTTATCGTATATTTAATGAATTAATAGCAATAAACTGAAAATTCACAAAAACGTGGAAAAACAGCAAAATATTGCCTAATTCGATGATATTTTGTTTATATCACATAAAGGAAAAGGGGATGATAAACGTCAAAATATTGCTGAATTCGATGATTTTTAGTACGAAACAAAATGCAAGAAACCTTGCTTAAAATGCAATATTATGCGAAAATCTGAGATTTGAAGGCCAAATCACATATCGTGATACTACATGAAATAGTATCGAAATATTGGTAAAAATGAATATATTTACGTAATATCAAATACATGAAAAACGTGAAAAAAGTCATTATTATACCAAATTTGAGGATTTTAACTTCGAATCATAGAGCGACGTTACGTATTTTTTAGACCCTAGAAAAGACGTATAAAGATGTTTCTCCTAATACAAATGATAAATCAATGTGTTTTCATTAAAATTAACTAAAATGTTCCTGATTTTCGGTTTATATTACCGATGGAAGATGTACATGTAAAACTATTCTAATCCGGCTGAAACGTCGATATATGCAATAAAAACAGAACTTCTCCCCTTTTCAATATCTTACTCAGTATTTTAACGAGAAACTAATAGATGATTGAAAATTAAGTATTTAAGGTTATTTTCTGATCAATTATGTGTTTACATAATTTTTATCGTATATTTAATGAATTAATAACAATAAACCGAAAATTCACAAAAACGTGGAAAAACGGCAAAATATTGCCTAATTCGATGATATTTTGTTTAAATCACATAAATGAAAAGGGGATAATAAAGGTCAAAATATTGCTAAATTCGATGATTTTTAGTACAAAACAAAATGCAAGAAAATTTGCTTAAAGATGCAAAATTTGCGAAATTCTGAGATTTGAAGGCCAAATCACATATCGTGAGAAAACATGAAGTAGTATCTAAATATTGGTAAAAACGAATATATATACGTAAAATCACACTACATGAAAAACGTGAAAAAAGTCACTCTATTAAAATATTTGAGGATTTTAACTTCAAGTCATAGAGCGAGGTTTCGTATTATTTAGATCCAAGAAAAGACATATGACAATGTTGTTTCAAATACAAATGATAAAAATCAATGTGTTTTCATTAGAATTAGCTAAAATGTTTCTGATTTTCCGTTTATATTACCGATGGAAGATGTACACGTAAAACCGCTCTAATCCGGCTAAAACGTCGATATATGGAATAAAAACAGAACTTTTCCCCTTTCCAATATCTTACTGAGTATTTTAACGAGAAACAAATAGTTGTTTGAAAATGAAGTGTTTAAGGTTAATTTCTAATCAATTATGTGTCTGCATCATTTTATCGTATATTTAATGAATTAATAGCAATAAACTGAAAATTCACAAAAACGTGGAAAAACAGCAAAATATTGCCTAATTCGAAGATATTTTGTTTATATTACATAAAGGAAAAGGGGATGATAAACGTCAAAATATTGATGAATTCGATGATTTTTAGTCCGAAACAAAATGCAAGAAACCTTGCTTAAAATGCAATATTATGCAAAAATCTGAGATTTGAAGGCCAAATCACATATCGTGATACTACATGAAATAGTATCGGAATATTGGTAAAAATGAATATATTTACGTAATATCAAACTACATGAAAAACGTGAAAAAAGTCATTATTATACCAAATTTGAGGATTTTAACTTCGAATCATAGAGCGACGTTACGTATTTTTTAGACCCTAGAAAAGACGTATAAACATGTTTCTTCTATACAAATGATAAAAATCAATGTGTTTTCATTAAAATTAACTAAAATGTTCCTGATTTTCGGTTTATATTACCGATGGAAGATGTACACGTAAAACCGTTCTAATCCGGCTGAAACGTCGATATATGCAATAAAAACAGATCTTCTCCCCTTTTCAATATGTTAATCAGTATTTTAACGAGAAACAAAAAGATGATTGAAAATGAAGTATTTAAGGTTATTTTCTTATCAATTATGTGTTTGCATAATTTTTATCGCATATTTAATGAATTAATAACAATAAACTGAAAATTCACAAAAACGTGGAAAAACGGCAAAATATTGCCTAATTCGATGCTATTTTGTTTAAATCACATAAAGGAAAAGGGGATAATAAAGGTCAAAATATTGCTAAATACGATGATTTTTAGTACAAAACAAAATGCAAGAAAACTTGCTTAAAAATGCAAAATTTGCGAAATTCTGAGATTTGAAGGCCAAATCACATATCGTGAGAAAACATGAAGTAGTATCGAAATATTGGTAAAAACGAATATATATACGTAAAATCACACTACATGAATAACGTGAAAAAAGTCACTCTATTACCATATTTGAGGATTTTAACTTCAAATCATAGAGCGAGGTTTCGTATTATTTAGATCCAAGAAAAGACATATGACAATGTTGTTTCAAATACAAATGATAAAAATCAATGTGTTTTCATTAGAATTAGCCAAAATGTTTCTGATTTTCAGTTTATATTACCAATGGAAGATGTACACGTAAAACCGCTCTAATCCGGCTGAAACGTCGATATATGGAATAAAAACAGAACTTTTCCCCTTTCCATTATCTTACTCAGTATTTTAACGAGAAACAAATAGTTGATTGAAAATGAAGTGTTTAAGGTTAATTTCTAATCAATTATGTGTTTGCATCATTTTATCGTATATTTAATGAATTAATAGCAATAAACTGAAAATTCACAAAAACGTGGAAAAACAGCAAAATATTGCCTAATTCGATGATATTTTGTTTATATCACATAAAGGAAAAGGGGATGATAAACGTCAAAATATTGCTGAATTCGATGATTTTTAGTACGAAACAAAATGCAAGAAACCTTGCTTAAAATGCAATATTATGCGAAAATCTGAGATTTGAAGGCCAAATCACATATCGTGATACTACATGAAATAGTATCGAAATATTGGTAAAAATGAATATATTTACGTAATATCAAATACATGAAAAACGTGAAAAAAGTCATTATTATACCAAATTTGAGGATTTTAACTTCGAATCATAGAGCGACGTTACGTATTTTTTAGACCCTAGAAAAGACGTATAAAGATGTTTCTTCTATACAAATGATAAAAATCAATGTGTTTTCATTAAAATTAACTAAAATGTTCCTGATTTTCGGTTTATATTACCGATGGAAGATGTACACGTAAAACCGTTCTAATCCGGCTGAAACGTCGATATATGCAATAAAAACAGATCTTCTCCCCTTTTCAATATGTTAATCAGTATTTTAACGAGAAACAAAAAGATGATTGAAAATGAAGTATTTAAGGTTATTTTCTTATCAATTATGTGTTTGCTTAATTTTTATCGCATATTTAATGAATTAATAACAATAAACTGAAAATTCACAAAAACGTGGAAAAACGGCAAAATATTGCCTAATTCGATGCTATTTTATTTAAATCACATAAAGGAAAAGGGGATAATAAAGGTCAAAATATTGCTAAATACGATGATTTTTAGTACAAAACAAAATGCAAGAAAACTTGCTTAAAAATGCAAAATTTGCGAAATTCTGAGATTTGAAGGCCAAATCACATATCGTGAGAAAACATGAAGTAGTATCGAAATATTGGTAAAATCGAATATATATACGTAAAATCACACTACATGAATAACGTGAAAAAAGTCACTCTATTACCATATTTGAGGATTTTAACTTCAAATCATAGAGCGAGGTTTCGTATTATTTAGATCCAAGAAAAGACATATGACAATGTTGTTTCAATACAAATGATAAAAATCAATGTGTTTTCATTAGAATTAGCCAAAATGTTTCTGATTTTCAGTTTATATTACCAATGGAAGATGTACACGTAAAACCGCTCTAATCCGGCTGAAACGTCGATATATGGAATAAAAACAGAATTTTTCCCCTTTCCAATATCTTACTCAGTATTTTAACGAGAAACAAATAGTTGATTGAAAATGAAGTGTTTAAGGTTAATTTCTAATCAATTATGTGTTTGCATCATTTTATCGTATATTTAATGAATTAATAGCAATAAACTGAAAATTCACAAAAACGTGGAAAAACAGCAAAATATTGCCTAATTCGATGATATTTTGTTTATATCACATAAAGGAAAAGGGGATGATAAACGTCAAAATATTGCTGAATTCGATGATTTTTAGTACGAAACAAAATGCAAGAAACCTTGCTTAAAATGCAATATTATGCGAAAATCTGAGATTTGAAGGCCAAATCACATATCGTGATACTACATGAAATAGTATCGAAATATTGGTAAAAATGAATATATTTACGTAATATCAAATACATGAAAAACGTGAAAAAAGTCATTATTATACCAAATTTGAGGATTTTAACTTCGAATCATAGAGCGACGTTACGTATTTTTTAGACCCTAGAAAAGACGTATATTATAGACTGTGGGTTGGTTGGTGTTGTCGTCGTCGATCCTTCTCTATGGACAACCCAACCCACAACTCGGCAGAGTGCTAATACTAGGAGATCACCCTTGGCGCTTCTGGCTCTTGGAGAGGGGCTCAACGTCACACGTTCAGGGGATGCGACTCCAACACTTAGCCTCGTTGTCACGTGCACACACCCACTCGAGCCGCTGTGACTCCCCACTCTCTCCTTATGAGATATGATCTCCTCAATCCCCTATGACTTACTAGTATTACCTCTTACCCTGTCCACAGCAGTGGTTCTTGGTTCTTTCTCTCTCTCTCTCCTTCTTCACTACTTCCTGGGAAGCCTCACAAGGACAAGGGCAAACACCAGCAAATTGGGATACATTTACTGGACAAAGCACATACACGATACATACACACATATAATAATAATGAATCCTATACTCTATAATATCACAATCAGGTTGCACTCCAATACCATCAGAACTCTATTATCAGCTTATCAAGTGGTATCCTATCTCATGGTTCACCACCTGATACTATTAACCTCCTCAAGTTGGTCAAGCCTACATACACTGTTGCACTATCAGCAAGATAATGTATATATAGAAAATCAGCATTTGAATGCAATAACATATACCAGTATAAATGTTCATTGATACTTCAGTATAAAAAAAACTCCTTGACATAAGAATGCCAACAGTCACTCACCTCTCACTGCGTCTTGCACGCTAATGACAACCAAACATTATCAACTCCCTACTAGTAATCCACCAGAACTTCCCCTTCCACCTCTGGAAGTTCACTACCCTAATATCTTTAGGTTCTTCCGGGCTTCACTACCAGGGTCCTTTGCAGCTCCTCCAGGCTGCTATCATGAAGTTTCCTTGTGCAACTACGGTGCTTCACCCTTCTGTTATGTTCTTCCACAGCTCTCTTGGCTGCTACACCACCTCTACAGAAGCACGTGACACTCCTCTTCACTGCTGCTTCTCCTCACAGCTCGAGGTCCTCTGCTCCACTACCTTAGAGTCTCATCAGCTACATCATCTGCTGGCTTCGAAGTTCTCAGCAACTTCTTCCCCAAAGACAAACCTGCAACCCATCGACACTCCAATAAAACGTTCCCCTTTAACACATAAACAAAAATAACCACACAATATGCTTGCCTCAAACCTCTATCTGTTCTCTACATACAGTGAGAGTGGACTCCCCCGTTTTGGGCGGGTCCATACTCCACCTCGCCTGGCGGCGGTCCTCACTCGCTGGGAGGGTCTTCCTCCATCCGGAGCCAGGCTCCCTCAGTCGTCCGCCAGCGCTCAGAGGGGGCGGACGTCGCTCCGTGCTCCTCCCTCTTCACTCTCCTATTTCAGCCCTTCTGCCTTATTAAAACATGTCTAACTTATAAATAAACATCGCTACTGTCGCTGGGCACACGACCAACTACAAGTGATCACTATGAACTGGCGTATATCGTGCTTACCACAGATTAACTGATCGAGGGCGCTTTTCCTCTGACGGCGTCTGGTCAGGGCGCTCCACACAGCCCACAATAATGCTTCTGGGCGATTTAATATCTGCTCGTCGACCAGGACTTGAGACCACAACGTTCCCAGCTCGATTCCACAGCTGGTACGTCCGCACACTTCTCTTCTCTTCGAGATATATCACTAGGGGTTCCCTTCTGGCGGGAGCTCAAACGGAGCGCGGCTTCCCCCTGCGATGTCTGGCACTCAAGTGAGGTCAAGGTCCTCCAGAAGCGAGCCTCACGCCTCCAGCAAAATGTCCACATCTCCTAGCCCGTCATTTATCTATTTTCTTCTGCATTGCCCATAATCTCAAACTGTTACACATATCCAACCAACTATTTTGCATATGCGTTATCACCTCAATACTTGCTAGACCTTCTAATCAGGTCAGGCTTGCTGAATAACTCTCAAGAAGGGAGACTCGTTTCTCCTGCAGGCTGAGATCATAACACTCCCCTCCCCTTATTTTTGAGAGTTATTCCAGTGGCAAAGCTCGGGATAATACATCCGCCACCACACTGTCTCGTTCTTCACCCCATATACTCTCTTAGGAGTCTACAATTAGTTCGTTGCACCTTGCAACATCTGGCTCACAACTCTCCAGAAACATGATCTTCTCATAAACGATTTGACCTCTGACAGCTCTTGGCTAGGCTGTCCTCCGTGGACGCCTGCACTCTATCGGTCCACTCTACTTATTGTCTCCACCCTCCATTTCCTCGTCTTCTTCTCTTCCCGTCCAGAGTCAGACATCTACTGTCTGTACCTCCTCTGTCGTCTTCATACTTCCATCTACTGCCATTATACTTCCGTCTCCTGTCATCATACTTCACTCGCTCGTCTTCACCGACGATTCTCCCTTTCGTCTCCTCATTTATCCAAGACCTCATCCTGTTTGACTTCCTTCGCATCCTCGGATTTCTTCTATTCCTCCATGCTTGTATCATCTTCCTCTTCCCACACTTTTCACTTCTATACCACTCCATTTCTTCTCCTTCAACTCTTCTTCGTTCCCTAAAAGTTTCTTCGGGCACCATACTACAACCAACAGCACTCGACTGTGCATGTCGCTCCACCTCTCCTAGAGTGCTCGTAAGCATCTCTCCACACATACTGTCTCTTCTCCTTTCATTTTCTCGGCTATTACTCTTCTTCGCTATCTTTTCTTCACGTTTTCTGTGAAACATGTCAACTCTTGACATCTCAAACAACTCAACTGCACTATCCCTATGCCTCTGTGCTCGTGGACAACGTGACGCTCTACTCCCGTCCTCAGTATGTCCACATCTTTCCTCATTCCTACTCAGCACAGTTGCATTCACCTTCCGACCCTTAATTTCAGCAGTCTGGGCTCTCTTCAGGTCAACTCTCTCCACAGTATTCTTCTTCGGCTGGGCCATCTTCACTTTTGACCTCACCGAGACTTCATTTTTCTGGGCTGGACCTTCATCAAACAGCCATGCTATATCTACATCAATATCTTCTACCGGTTTAATTGACACTGTCTCATCTCCTCCAGCGTCTTCCTTGTCGGCCACCTCTGCCTTCATCACTACCGAGACAGGGTTTTCAATGGCTTGGCGGTCTCCTGACTCATCTCCTCGGATGTCAGTCAGGTTCACACTCTCAGGTGTCCCACCCGTGCTGTGGCCTTCTGGGCACTCCTCTGGCACAGTCTCCGCTATGACTCTTGGCAACACCTTTGTCCCGCACAAGTCATTCCCCAGGATCACTTGGACTCCTGGAACTGGTATGTCGGGGCACACTCCCAACATCACCACTGCCGACACATATTCCGACCTTAGCTGGACAGTACAAACGGGCATGTGACTCTCCGACAATAACCCATATACTTTCATCTTCCCACTGCCAGCTAACCGTCGATCATTCCCAATCAGGCTTCTCGCAATCAAGCTCTGATTAGCTCCGGTATCTCTTAAGATACCAACTTCTACCTCAGGTTGGCCTCCTATACTGATCCAACCTTTGCTCATGAACGGCCTATACCTCTCGTTCACTAAGTTCGCTCTCTGTGGTTTGTCTTGGAACACATTAGTGTATTTACCTCGGGGGTCACACATGGCCAGGGTCACAACTCTCTTGCCCTGCCGACAATCTCGCATCACGTGACCCAATCCGTTACAATTGTAACATCTCATCTGGGAAAAGTCTCTTCTATATGTACCAGAGTAGCTCTGACTCTGTCCACTCGCATTGGAGTTCCTCGGGTCAGACGTACTACTCGCACTCTGTGGAGCTTTACTGGACCCTTGATTTCCAGGATAACGATTAGTTTCTCGTTGAGCTCCTCCATCCTCACTTTCAGATGAAGTGTGCGACCTACTCGTCTGAGTTTTAGGGTACTTACTTTTATCTGCCCATTTATCAAAATTTTTCTCACCCCAGACTCTTCTGGGTCTTTCATAATTTCTTCCTCCCCAGACTCCATTGGATCTGCCATTGCTACGTCTCACCTCATTCTTCACTCTGTTCTCCCTTAAGCTCTTGTATGCTTCAGTAATCATATCCGCCCTATCTGCGGCATCTTTCACCTCCATTATCCCTGCTTCTTGGATCTTGAACTTTGTTTCAGGATGCATCATCTCCAAGAACTTCTCCATGACCATCAGTTGCTTCAGGTCAGCATAAGATCCAACTCCAGCAGCCTCAATCCACTTCTGGAATCGTCTTTCCAGATCTCTTGCTGTCTCAGCAAAAGTACACGCTCCAACTTTCACCATCTCTCTGAAGCGCTTCCTATAAGCTTCTGGGGTCAACTGAAACGAGCGCAATATGCTGCTCTTTACTGTGGCATAATCCTGGCACTCTTCCAGTGACAATTGGGTGTATGCCTCCCTGGCTGCACCGGTCAATCTTAACTGGACCAGCTGGGCCCATTCCTCCTGTGGCCACTCCTTGATACTGGCTACTTTCTCAAAATGCTCGAAGAAGCTCTCTGCCTCTTCGGGCACAAACAAGGGAATGTCCTTCTCCCTAACCCTAACATCTGTTGGGTGTGATACCTGGGTGGTGCTCTCTGGCAACCCATGTTCAATCCTTTGCTCAGCCAAGGTTCTATTCGCTTCTATCTGCATTTGTTTTGTTCTCTCTTTTTCTTTTTCGACCTGGGCTTTTTCTTTTTCGACCTCTAGTCTTGCTTTCTCTTTTTCTTTCTCTTGTTCCAACTCCAGTTCTCTTACTCTGGTTTTCTCTTTTTCTACTTCCAGTCTGGTTTTCTCTTTTTCTACTTCCAGCCTGGTTTTCTCTTTTTCCTTCTCGGCTTCATTTTTCATCTGGAGTTCTAATTTCATCTTTTCCAGCTGGAACTGTCTCTCCTTGTCCTCTCGTTGTTGCTGCATCTGGAGCTCTAACTGGAATCTCTCCAAGCTCCTATTTCGGCTATTCCTACTACTGCGGCTACTCTTGCTGCTCCTACTCGATCCCTGGGATCTCACGTCATCCTGCCCATCATCCTCCTTTCCACTTTCAGCTCCTTTCTGGGCTCCTTGTTCTGCCGCTTCACTTCTGACTCTCAACTGCCTCAGGATCTCATCCTTCATCCCAGCTACTTTAGATGCTTTCCACCTAAGGCCACATTTTTCTGCTATTTGTTTCAATTGATCCCTCGTGCAACCTTCCAAGTCCTCAGGCTTGCCTGACTCCACAAACGCTTGCACCTTATCCATCTTTGTCCTGTGAGTCTTCCCAAGAGAGAATATACACCTGCGTTCACACAGTTTATCTATTTCAGCAAGGGTGTACAAATCCACTTTTGGACAGGGTGTGGGTGTGTCAGTTCACTCTCCCGGACACAGGCCCCCAATTTATTATAGACTGTGGGTTGGTTGGTGTTGTCGTCGTCGATCCTTCTCTATGGACAACCCAACCCACAACTCGGCAGAGTGCTAATACTAGGAGATCACCCTTGGCGCTTCTGGCTCTTGGAGAGGGGCTCAACGTCACACGTTCAGGGGATGCGACTCCAACACTTAGCCTCGTTGTCACGTGCACACACCCACTCGAGCCGCTGTGACTCCCCACTCTCTCCTTATGAGATATGATCTCCTCAATCCCCTATGACTTACTAGTATTACCTCTTACCCTGTCCACAGCAGTGGTTCTTGGTTCTTTCTCTCTCTCTCTCCTTCTTCACTACTTCCTGGGAAGCCTCACAAGGACAAGGGCAAACACCAGCAAATTGGGATACATTTACTGGACAAAGCACATACACGATACATACACACATATAATAATAATGAATCCTATACTCTATAATATCACAATCAGGTTGCACTCCAATACCATCAGAACTCTATTATCAGCTTATCAAGTGGTATCCTATCTCATGGTTCACCACCTGATACTATTAACCTCCTCAAGTTGGTCAAGCCTACATACACTGTTGCACTATCAGCAAGATAATGTATATATAGAAAATCAGCATTTGAATGCAATAACATATACCAGTATAAATGTTCATTGATACTTCAGTATAAAAAAAACTCCTTGACATAAGAATGCCAACAGTCACTCACCTCTCACTGCGTCTTGCACGCTAATGACAACCAAACATTATCAACTCCCTACTAGTAATCCACCAGAACTTCCCCTTCCACCTCTGGAAGTTCACTACCCTAATATCTTTAGGTTCTTCCGGGCTTCACTACCAGGGTCCTTTGCAGCTCCTCCAGGCTGCTATCATGAAGTTTCCTTGTGCAACTACGGTGCTTCACCCTTCTGTTATGTTCTTCCACAGCTCTCTTGGCTGCTACACCACCTCTACAGAAGCACGTGACACTCCTCTTCACTGCTGCTTCTCCTCACAGCTCGAGGTCCTCTGCTCCACTACCTTAGAGTCTCATCAGCTACATCATCTGCTGGCTTCGAAGTTCTCAGCAACTTCTTCCCCAAAGACAAACCTGCAACCCATCGACACTCCAATAAAACGTTCCCCTTTAACACATAAACAAAAATAACCACACAATATGCTTGCCTCAAACCTCTATCTGTTCTCTACATACAGTGAGAGTGGACTCCCCCGTTTTGGGCGGGTCCATACTCCACCTCGCCTGGCGGCGGTCCTCACTCGCTGGGAGGGTCTTCCTCCATCCGGAGCCAGGCTCCCTCAGTCGTCCGCCAGCGCTCAGAGGGGGCGGACGTCGCTCCGTGCTCCTCCCTCTTCACTCTCCTATTTCAGCCCTTCTGCCTTATTAAAACATGTCTAACTTATAAATAAACATCGCTACTGTCGCTGGGCACACGACCAACTACAAGTGATCACTATGAACTGGCGTATATCGTGCTTACCACAGATTAACTGATCGAGGGCGCTTTTCCTCTGACGGCGTCTGGTCAGGGCGCTCCACACAGCCCACAATAATGCTTCTGGGCGATTTAATATCTGCTCGTCGACCAGGACTTGAGACCACAACGTTCCCAGCTCGATTCCACAGCTGGTACGTCCGCACACTTCTCTTCTCTTCGAGATATATCACTAGGGGTTCCCTTCTGGCGGGAGCTCAAACGGAGCGCGGCTTCCCCCTGCGATGTCTGGCACTCAAGTGAGGTCAAGGTCCTCCAGAAGCGAGCCTCACGCCTCCAGCAAAATGTCCACATCTCCTAGCCCGTCATTTATCTATTTTCTTCTGCATTGCCCATAATCTCAAACTGTTACACATATCCAACCAACTATTTTGCATATGCGTTATCACCTCAATACTTGCTAGACCTTCTAATCAGGTCAGGCTTGCTGAATAACTCTCAAGAAGGGAGACTCGTTTCTCCTGCAGGCTGAGATCATAACAGTATAAAGATGTTTCTTCTATACAAATGATAAAAATCAATGTGTTTTCATTAAAATTAACTAAAATGTTCCTTATTTTCGGTTTATATTACCGATGGAAGATGTACACGTAAAACCGTTCTAATCCGGCTGAAACGTCGATATATGCAATAAAAACAGATCTTCTCCCCTTTTCAATATGTTAATCAGTATTTTAACGAGAAACAAAAAGATGATTGAAAATGAAGTATTTAAGGTTATTTTCTTATCAATTATGTGCTTGCATAATTTTTATCGCATATTTAATGAATTAATAACAATTAACTGAAAATTCACAAAAACGTGGAAAAACGGCAAAATATTGCCTAATTCGATGCTATTTTGTTTAAATCACATAAAGGAAAAGGGGATAATAAAGGTCAAAATATTGCTAAATACGATGATTTTTAGTACAAAACAAAATGCAAGAAAACTTGCTTAAAAATGCAAAATTTGCGAAATTCTGAGATTTGAAGGCCAAATCACATATCGTGAGAAAACATGAAGTAGTATCGAAATATTGGTAAAATCGAATATATATACGTAAAATCACACTACATGAATAACGTGAAAAAAGTCACTCTATTACCATATTTGAGGATTTTAACTTCAAATCATAGAGCGAGGTTTCGTATTATTTAGATCCAAGAAAAGACATATGACAATGTTGTTTCAAATACAAATGATAAAAATCAATGTGTTTTCATTAGAATTAGCCAAAATGTTTCTGATTTTCAGTTTATATTACCAATGGAAGATGTACACGTAAAACCGCTCTAATCCGGCTGAAACGTCGATATATGGAATAAAAACAGAACTTTTCCCCTTTCCAATATCTTACTCAGTATTTTAACGAGAAACAAATAGTTGATTGAAAATGAAGTGTTTAAGGTTAATTTCTAATCAATTATGTGTTTGCATCATTTTATCGTATATTTAATGAATTAATAGCAATAAACTGAAAATTCACAAAAACGTGGGAAAAACAGCAAAATATTGCCTAATTCGATGATATTTTGTTTATATCACATAAAGGAAAAGGGGATGATAAACGTCAAAATATTGCTGAATTCGATGATTTTTAGTACGAAACAAAATGCAAGAAACCTTGCTTAAAATGCAATATTATGCGAAAATCTGAGATTTGAAGGCCAAATCACATATCGTGATACTACATGAAATAGTATCGAAATATTGGTAAAAATGAATATATTTACGTAATATCAAATACATGAAAAACGTGAAAAAAGTCATTATTATACCAAATTTGAGGATTTTAACTTCGAATCATAGAGCGACGTTACGTATTTTTTAGACCCTAGAAAAGACGTATAAAGATGTTTCTCCTAATACAAATGATAAATCAATGTGTTTTCATTAAAATTAACTAAAATGTTCCTGATTTTCGGTTTATATTACCGATGGAAGATGTACATGTAAAACTATTCTAATCCGGCTGAAACGTCGATATATGCAATAAAAACAGAACTTCTCCCCTTTTCAATATCTTACTCAGTATTTTAACGAGAAACTAATAGATGATTGAAAATGAAGTATTTAAGGTTATTTTCTGATCAATTATGTGTTTACATAATTTTTATCGTATATTTAATGAATTAATAACAATAAACCGAAAATTCACAAAAACGTGGAAAAACGGCAAAATATTGCCTAATTCGATGATATTTTGTTTAAATCACATAAATGAAAAGGGGATAATAAAGGTCAAAATATTGCTAAATTCGATGATTTTTAGTACAAAACAAAATGCAAGAAAATTTGCTTAAAGATGCAAAATTTGCGAAATTCTGAGATTTGAAGGCCAAATCACATATCGTGAGAAAACATGAAGTAGTATCGAAATATTGGTAAAAACGAATATATATACGTAAAATCACACTACATGAAAAACGTGAGAAAAGTCACTCTATTAAAATATTTGAGGATTTTAACTTCAAGTCATAGAGCGAGGTTTCGTATTATTTAGATCCAAGAAAAGACATATGACAATGTTGTTTCAAATACAAATGATAAAAATCAATGTGTTTTCATTAGAATTAGCTAAAATGTTTCTGATTTTCCGTTTATATTACCGATGGAAGATGTACACGTAAAACCGCTCTAATCCGGCTGAAACGTCGATATATGGAATAAAAACAGAACTTTTCCCCTTTCCAATATCTTACTCAGTATTTTAACGAGAAACAAATAGTTGTTTGAAAATGAAGTGTTTAAGGTTAATTTCTAATCAATTATGTGTTTGCATCATTTTATCGTATATTTAATGAATTAATAGCAATAAACTGAAAATTCACAAAAACGTGGAAAAACAGCAAAATATTGCCTAATTCGATGATATTTTGTTTATATCACATAAAGGAAAAGGGGATGATAAACGTCAAAATATTGCTGAATTCGATGATTTTTAGTCCGAAACAAAATGCAAGAAACCTTGCTTAAAATGCAATATTATGCAAAAATCTGAGATTTGAAGGCCAAATCGCATATCGTGATACTACATGAAATAGTATCGGAATATTGGTAAAAATGAATATATTTACGTAATATCAAACTACATGAAAAACGTGAAAAAAATCATTATTATACCAAATTTGAGGATTTTAACTTCGAATCATAGAGCGACGTTACGTATTTTTTAGACCCTAGAAAAGACGTATAAACATGTTTCTTCTATACAAATGATAAAAATCAATGTGTTTTCATTAAAATTAACTAAAATGTTCCTGATTTTCGGTTTATATTACCGATGGAAGATGTACACGTAAAACCGTTCTAATCCGGCTGAAACGTCGATATATGCAATAAAAACAGATCTTCTCCCCTTTTCAATATGTTAATCAGTATTTTAACGAGAAACAAATAGATGATTGAAAATGAAGTATTTAAGGTTATTTTCTTATCAATTATGTGTTTGCATAATTTTTATCGCATATTTAATGAATTAATAACAATAAACTGAAAATTCACAAAAACGTGGAAAAACGGCAAAATATTGCCTAATTCGATGCTATTTTGTTTAAATCACATAAAGGAAAAGGGGATAATAAAGGTCAAAATATTGCTAAATACGATGATATTTAGTACAAAACAAAATGCAAGAAAACTTGCTTAAAAATGCAAAATTTGCGAAATTCTGAGATTTGAAGGCCAAATCACATATCGTGAGAAAACATGAAGTAGTATCGAAATATTGGTAAAAACGAATATATATACGTAAAATCACACTACATGAATAACGTGAAAAAAGTCACTCTATTACCATATTTGAGGATTTTAACTTCAAATCATAGAGCGAGTTTTCGTATTATTTAGATCCAAGAAAAGACATATGACAATGTTGTTTCAAATACAAATGATAAAAATCAATGTGTTTTCATTAGAATTAGCTAAAATGTTTCTGATTTTCAGTTTATATTACCAATGGAAGATGTACACGTAAAACCGCTCTAATCCGGCTGAAACGTGGATATATGGAATAAAAACAGAACTTTTCCCCTTTCCAATATCTTACTCAGTATTTTAACGAGAAACAAATAGTTTATTGAAAATGAAGTGTTTAAGGTTAATTTCTAATCAATTATGTGTTTGCATCATTTTATCGTATATTTAATGAATTAATAGCAATAAACTGAAAATTCACAAAAACGTGGAAAAACAGCAAAATATTGCCTAATTCGATGATATTTTGTTTATATCACATAAAGGAAAAGGGGATGATAAACGTCAAAATATTGCTGAATTCGATGATTTTTAGTACGAAACAAAATGCAAGAAACCTTGCTTAAAATGCAATATTATGCGAAAATCTGAGATTTGAAGGCCAAATCACATATCGTGATACTACATGAAATAGTATCGAAATATTGGTAAAAATGAATATATTTACGTATTATCAAATACATGAAAAACGTGAAAAAAGTCATTATTATACCAAATTTGAGGATTTTAACTTCGAATCATAGAGCGACGTTACGTATTTTTTAGACCCTAGAAAAGACGTATAAAGATGTTTCTCCTAATACAAATGATAAATCAATGTGTTTTTATTAAAATTAACTAAAATGTTCCTGATTTTCGGTTTATATTACCGATGGAAGATGTACATGTAAAACTATTCTAATCCGGCTGAAACGTCGATATATGCAATAAAAACAGAACTTCTCCCCTTTTCAATATCTTACTCAGTATTTTAACGAGAAACAAATAGATGATTGAAAATGAAGTATTTAAGGTTATTTTCTGATCAATTATGTGTTTACATAATTTTTATCGTATATTTAATGAATTAATAACAATAAACCGAAAATTCACAAAAACGTGGAAAAACGGCAAAATATTGCCTAATTCGATGATATTTTGTTTAAATCACATAAATGAAAAGGGGATAATAAAGGTCAAAATATTGCTAAATTCGATGATTTTTAGTACGAAACAAAATGCAAGAAAATTTGCTTAAAGATGCAAAATTTGCGAAATTCTGAGATTTGAAGGCCAAATCACATATCGTGAGAAAACATGAAGTAGTATCGAAATATTGGTAAAAACGAATATATATACGTAAAATCACACTACATGAATAACGTGAAAAAAGTCACTCTATTACCATATTTGAGGATTTTAACTTCAAATCATAGAGCGAGTTTTCGTATTATTTAGATCCAAGAAAAGACATATGACAATGTTGTTTCAAATACAAATGATAAAAATCAATGTGTTTTCATTAGAATTAGCTAAAATGTTTCTGATTTTCAGTTTATATTACCAATGGAAGATGTACACGTAAAACCGCTCTAATCCGGCTGAAACGTCGATATATGGAATAAAAACAGAACTTTTCCCCTTTCCAATATCTTACTCAGTATTTTAACGAGAAACAAATAGTTTATTGAAAATGAAGTGTTTAAGGTTAATTTCTAATCAATTATGTGTTTGCATCATTTTATCGTATATTTAATGAATTAATAGCAATAAACTGAAAATTCACAAAAACGTGGAAAAACAGCAAAATATTGCCTAATTCGATGATATTTTGTTTATATCACATAAAGGAAAAGGGGATGATAAACGTCAAAATATTGCTGAATTCGATGATTTTTAGTACGAAACAAAATGCAAGAAACCTTGCTTAAAATGCAATATTATGCGAAAATCTGAGATTTGAAGGCCAAATCACATATCGTGATACTACATGAAATAGTATCGAAATATTGGTAAAATTAATATATTTACGTAATATCAAACTACATGAAAAACGTGAAAAAAGTCATTATTATACCAAATTTAAGGATTTTAACTTCGAATCATAGAGCGACGTTACGAATTTTTTAGACCCTAGAAAAGACGTATAAACATGTTTCTTCTATACAAATGATAAAAATCAATGTGTTTACATTAAAATTAACTAAAATGTTCCTGATTTTCGGTTTAAATTACCGATGGAAGATGTACACGTAAAACCGTTCTAATCCGGCTGAAACGTCGATATATGCAATAAAAACAGATCTTCTCCCCTTTTCAATATCTTAATCAGTATTTTAACGAGAAACAAATAGATGATTGAAAATGAAGTATTTAAGGTTATTTTCTTATCAATTATGTGTTTGCATAATTTTTATCGCATATTTAATGAATTAATAACAATAAACTGAAAATTCACAAAAACGTGGAAAAACGGCAAAATATTGCCTAATTCGATGCTATTTTGTTTAAATCACATAAAGGAAAAGGGGATAATAAAGGTCAAAATATTGCTAAATACGATGATATTTAGTACAAAACAAAATGCAAGAAAACTTGCTTAAAAATGGAAAATTTGCGAAATTTTGAGATTTGAAGGCCAAATCACATATCGTGAGAAAACATGAAGTAGTATCGAAATATTGGTAAAAACGAATATATATACGTAAAATCACACTACATGAATAACGTGAAAAAAGTCACTCTATTACCATATTTGAGGATTTTAACTTCAAATCATAGAGCGAGTTTTCGTATTATTTAGATCCAAGAAAAGACATATGACAATGTTGTTTCAAATACAAATGATAAAAATCAATGTGTTTTCATTAGAATTAGCTAAAATGTTTCTGATTTTCAGTTTATATTACCAATGGAAGATGTACACGTAAAACCGCTCTAATCCGGCTGAAACGTCGATATATGGAATAAAAACAGAACTTTTCCCCTTTCCAATATCTTACTCAGTATTTTAACGAGAAACAAATAGTTTATTGAAAATGAAGTGTTTAAGGTTAATTTCTAATCAATTATGTGTTTGCATCATTTTATCGTATATTTAATGAATTAATAGCAATAAACTGAAAATTCACAAAAACGTGGAAAAACAGCAAAATATTGCCTAATTCGATGATATTTTGTTTATATCACATAAAGGAAAAGGGGATGATAAACGTCAAAATATTGCTGAATTCGATGATTTTTAGTACGAAACAAAATGCAAGAAACCTTGCTTAAAATGCAATATTATGCGAAAATCTGAGATTTGAAGGCCAAATCACATATCGTGATACTACATGAAATAGTATCGAAATATTGGTAAAAATGAATATATTTACGTAATATCAAATACATGAAAAACGTGAAAAAAGTCATTATTATACCAAATTTGAGGATTTTAACTTCGAATCATAGAGCGACGTTACGTATTTTTTAGACCCTAGAAAAGACGTATAAAGATGTTTCTCCTAACATAAATGATAAATCAATGTGTTTTTATTAAAATTAACTAAAATGTTCCTGATTTTCGGTTTATATTACCGATGGAAGATGTACATGTAAAACTATTCTAATCCGGCTGAAACGTCGATATATGCAATAAAAACAGAACTTCTCCCCTTTTCAATATCTTACTCAGTATTTTAACGAGAAACTAATAGATGATTGAAAATGAAGTATTTAAGGTTATTTTCTGATCAATTATGTGTTTACATAATTTTTATCGTATATTTAATGAATTAATAACAATAAACCGAAAATTCACAAAAACGTGGAAAAACGGCAAAATATTGCCTAATTCGATGATATTTTGTTTAAATCACATAAATGAAAAGGGGATAATAAAGGTCAAAATATTGCTAAATTCGATGATTTTTAGTACAAAACAAAATGCAAGAAAATTTGCTTAAAGATGCAAAATTTGCGAAATTCTGAGATTTGAAGGCCAAATCACATATCGTGAGAAAACATGAAGTAGTATCGAAATATTGGTAAAAACGAATATATATACGTAAAATCACACTACATGAAAAACGTGAGAAAAGTCACTCTATTAAAATATTTGAGGATTTTAACTTCAAGTCATAGAGCGAGGTTTCGTATTATTTAGATCCAAGAAAAGACATATGACAATGTTGTTTCAAATACAAATGATAAAAATCAATGTGTTTTCATTAGAATTAGCTAAAATGTTCCTGATTTTCCGTTTATATTACCGATGGAAGATGTACACGTAAAACCGCTCTAATCCGGCTGAAACGTCGATATATGGAATAAAAACAGAACTTTTCCCCTTTCCAATATCTTACTCAGTATTTTAACGAGAAACAAATAGTTGTTTGAAAATGAAGTGTTTAAGGTTAATTTCTAATCAATTATGTGTTTGCATCATTTTATCGTATATTTAATGAATTAATAGCAATAAACTGAAAATTCACAAAAACGTGGAAAAACAGCAAAATATTGCCTAATTCGATGATATTTTGTTTATATCACATAAAGGAAAAGGGGATGATAAACGTCAAAATATTGCTGAATTCGATGATTTTTAGTCCGAAACAAAATGCAAGAAACCTTGCTTAAAATGCAATATTATGCAAAAATCTGAGATTTGAAGGCCAAATCGCATATCGTGATACTACATGAAATAGTATCGGAATATTGGTAAAAATGAATATATTTACGTAATATCAAACTACATGAAAAACGTGAAAAAAATCATTATTATACCAAATTTGAGGATTTTAACTTCGAATCATAGAGCGACGTTACGTATTTTTTAGACCCTAGAAAAGACGTATAAACATGTTTCTTCTATACAAATGATAAAAATCAATGTGTTTTCATTAAAATTAACTAAAATGTTCCTGATTTTCGGTTTATATTACCGATGGAAGATGTACACGTAAAACCGTTCTAATCCGGCTGAAACGTCGATATATGCAATAAAAACAGATCTTCTCCCCTTTTCAATATGTTAATCAGTATTTTAACGAGAAACAAATAGATGATTGAAAATGAAGTATTTAAGGTTATTTTCTTATCAATTATGTGTTTGCATAATTTTTATCGCATATTTAATGAATTAATAACAATAAACTGAAAATTCACAAAAACGTGGAAAAACGGCAAAATATTGCCTAATTCGATGCTATTTTGTTTAAATCACATAAAGGAAAAGGGGATAATAAAGGTCAAAATATTGCTAAATACGATGATATTTAGTACAAAACAAAATGCAAGAAAACTTGCTTAAAAATGCAAAATTTGCGAAATTCTGAGATTTGAAGGCCAAATCACATATCGTGAGAAAACATGAAGTAGTATCGAAATATTGGTAAAAACGAATATATATACGTAAAATCACACTACATGAATAACGTGAAAAAAGTCACTCTATTACCATATTTGAGGATTTTAACTTCAAATCATAGAGCGAGTTTTCGTATTATTTAGATCCAAGAAAAGACATATGACAATGTTGTTTCAAATACAAATGATAAAAATCAATGTGTTTTCATTAGAATTAGCTAAAATGTTTCTGATTTTCAGTTTATATTACCAATGGAAGATGTACACGTAAAACCGCTCTAATCCGGCTGAAACGTGGATATATGGAATAAAAACAGAACTTTTCCCCTTTCCAATATCTTACTCAGTATTTTAACGAGAAACAAATAGTTTATTGAAAATGAAGTGTTTAAGGTTAATTTCTAATCAATTATGTGTTTGCATCATTTTATCGTATATTTAATGAATTAATAGCAATAAACTGAAAATTCACAAAAACGTGGAAAAACAGCAAAATATTGCCTAATTCGATGATATTTTGTTTATATCACATAAAGGAAAAGGGGATGATAAACGTCAAAATATTGCTGAATTCGATGATTTTTAGTACGAAACAAAATGCAAGAAACCTTGCTTAAAATGCAATATTATGCGAAAATCTGAGATTTGAAGGCCAAATCACATATCGTGATACTACATGAAATAGTATCGAAATATTGGTAAAAATGAATATATTTACGTATTATCAAATACATGAAAAACGTGAAAAAAGTCATTATTATACCAAATTTGAGGATTTTAACTTCGAATCATAGAGCGACGTTACGTATTTTTTAGACCCTAGAAAAGACGTATAAAGATGTTTCTCCTAATACAAATGATAAATCAATGTGTTTTTATTAAAATTAACTAAAATGTTCCTGATTTTCGGTTTATATTACCGATGGAAGATGTACATGTAAAACTATTCTAATCCGGCTGAAACGTCGATATATGCAATAAAAACAGAACTTCTCCCCTTTTCAATATCTTACTCAGTATTTTAACGAGAAACAAATAGATGATTGAAAATGAAGTATTTAAGGTTATTTTCTGATCAATTATGTGTTTACATAATTTTTATCGTATATTTAATGAATTAATAACAATAAACCGAAAATTCACAAAAACGTGGAAAAACGGCAAAATATTGCCTAATTCGATGATATTTTGTTTAAATCACATAAATGAAAAGGGGATAATAAAGGTCAAAATATTGCTAAATTCGATGATTTTTAGTACGAAACAAAATGCAAGAAAATTTGCTTAAAGATGCAAAATTTGCGAAATTCTGAGATTTGAAGGCCAAATCACATATCGTGAGAAAACATGAAGTAGTATCGAAATATTGGTAAAAACGAATATATATACGTAAAATCACACTACATGAATAACGTGAAAAAAGTCACTCTATTACCATATTTGAGGATTTTAACTTCAAATCATAGAGCGAGTTTTCGTATTATTTAGATCCAAGAAAAGACATATGACAATGTTGTTTCAAATACAAATGATAAAAATCAATGTGTTTTCATTAGAATTAGCTAAAATGTTTCTGATTTTCAGTTTATATTACCAATGGAAGATGTACACGTAAAACCGCTCTAATCCGGCTGAAACGTCGATATATGGAATAAAAACAGAACTTTTCCCCTTTCCAATATCTTACTCAGTATTTTAACGAGAAACAAATAGTTTATTGAAAATGAAGTGTTTAAGGTTAATTTCTAATCAATTATGTGTTTGCATCATTTTATCGTATATTTAATGAATTAATAGCAATAAACTGAAAATTCACAAAAACGTGGAAAAACAGCAAAATATTGCCTAATTCGATGATATTTTGTTTATATCACATAAAGGAAAAGGGGATGATAAACGTCAAAATATTGCTGAATTCGATGATTTTTAGTACGAAACAAAATGCAAGAAACCTTGCTTAAAATGCAATATTATGCGAAAATCTGAGATTTGAAGGCCAAATCACATATCGTGATACTACATGAAATAGTATCGAAATATTGGTAAAATTAATATATTTACGTAATATCAAACTACATGAAAAACGTGAAAAAAGTCATTATTATACCAAATTTAAGGATTTTAACTTCGAATCATAGAGCGACGTTACGAATTTTTTAGACCCTAGAAAAGACGTATAAACATGTTTCTTCTATACAAATGATAAAAATCAATGTGTTTACATTAAAATTAACTAAAATGTTCCTGATTTTCGGTTTAAATTACCGATGGAAGATGTACACGTAAAACCGTTCTAATCCGGCTGAAACGTCGATATATGCAATAAAAACAGATCTTCTCCCCTTTTCAATATCTTAATCAGTATTTTAACGAGAAACAAATAGATGATTGAAAATGAAGTATTTAAGGTTATTTTCTTATCAATTATGTGTTTGCATAATTTTTATCGCATATTTAATGAATTAATAACAATAAACTGAAAATTCACAAAAACGTGGAAAAACGGCAAAATATTGCCTAATTCGATGCTATTTTGTTTAAATCACATAAAGGAAAAGGGGATAATAAAGGTCAAAATATTGCTAAATACGATGATATTTAGTACAAAACAAAATGCAAGAAAACTTGCTTAAAAATGGAAAATTTGCGAAATTTTGAGATTTGAAGGCCAAATCACATATCGTGAGAAAACATGAAGTAGTATCGAAATATTGGTAAAAACGAATATATATACGTAAAATCACACTACATGAATAACGTGAAAAAAGTCACTCTATTACCATATTTGAGGATTTTAACTTCAAATCATAGAGCGAGTTTTCGTATTATTTAGATCCAAGAAAAGACATATGACAATGTTGTTTCAAATACAAATGATAAAAATCAATGTGTTTTCATTAGAATTAGCTAAAATGTTTCTGATTTTCAGTTTATATTACCAATGGAAGATGTACACGTAAAACCGCTCTAATCCGGCTGAAACGTCGATATATGGAATAAAAACAGAACTTTTCCCCTTTCCAATATCTTACTCAGTATTTTAACGAGAAACAAATAGTTTATTGAAAATGAAGTGTTTAAGGTTAATTTCTAATCAATTATGTGTTTGCATCATTTTATCGTATATTTAATGAATTAATAGCAATAAACTGAAAATTCACAAAAACGTGGAAAAACAGCAAAATATTGCCTAATTCGATGATATTTTGTTTATATCACATAAAGGAAAAGGGGATGATAAACGTCAAAATATTGCTGAATTCGATGATTTTTAGTACGAAACAAAATGCAAGAAACCTTGCTTAAAATGCAATATTATGCGAAAATCTGAGATTTGAAGGCCAAATCACATATCGTGATACTACATGAAATAGTATCGAAATATTGGTAAAAATGAATATATTTACGTAATATCAAATACATGAAAAACGTGAAAAAAGTCATTATTATACCAAATTTGAGGATTTTAACTTCGAATCATAGAGCGACGTTACGTATTTTTTAGACCCTAGAAAAGACGTATAAAGATGTTTCTCCTAACATAAATGATAAATCAATGTGTTTTTATTAAAATTAACTAAAATGTTCCTGATTTTCGGTTTATATTACCGATGGAAGATGTACATGTAAAACTATTCTAATCCGGCTGAAACGTCGATATATGCAATAAAAACAGAACTTCTCCCCTTTTCAATATCTTACTCAGTATTTTAACGAGAAACAAATAGATGATTGAAAATGAAGTATTTAAGGTTATTTTCTGATCAATTATGTGTTTACATAATTTTTATCGTATATTTAATGAATTAATAACAATAAACCGAAAATTCACAAAAACGTGGAAAAACGGCAAAATATTGCCTAATTCGATGATATTTTGTTTAAATCACATAAAGGAAAAGGGGATAATAAAGGTCAAAATATTGCTAAATTCGATGATTTTTAGTACAAAACAAAATGCAAGAAAACTTGCTTAAAGATGCAAAATTTGCGAAATTCTGAGATTTGAAGGCCAAATCACATATCGTGAGAAAACATGAAGTAGTATCGAAATATTGGTAAAAACGAATATATATACGTAAAATCACACTACATGAATAATGTGAAAAAACTCCCTATATTACCATATTTGAGGATTTTAACTTCAAATCATAGAGCGAGGTTTCGTATTATTTAGATCCAAGAAAAGACAATGACAATGATGTTTCTAATACAAATGATAAAAATCAATGTTTTTCATTAGAATTAACTAAAATGTTCCTGATTTTCCGTTTATATTACCGATAAAAGATGTACACGTAAAACCGTTCTAATCCGGCTGAAACGTCGATATATGGAATAAAAACAAAACTTTTCACCTTTCCAATATCTTACTCAGTATTTTAACGAGAAACAAATAGATGATTGAAAATGAAGTTTTTAAGGTTAATTTCTAATCAATTTTGTGTTTGTATCATTTTTATCGTATATTTAATGAATTAATAGCAATAAACTGAAAATTCACAAAAAAGTGGAAAAACAGCAAAATATTGCCTAATTCGCTGATATTTTGTTTATATCACATAAAGGAAAAGGGGATGATAAACGTCAAAATATTTGCTGAATTCGATGATTTTTAGTCCGAAACAAAATTCAAGAAACCTTCCTTAAAATGCAATAATATGCGAAAATCTGAGATTTGAAGGCCAAATCACATATCGTGATACTACATGAAATAGTATCGAAATATTGGTAAAATTAATATATTTACGTAATATCAAACTACATGAAAAACGTGAAAAAAGTCATTATTATACCAAATTTAAGGATTTTAACTTCGAATCATAGAGCGACGTTACGAATTTTTTAGACCCTAGAAAAGACGTATAAACATGTTTCTTCTATACAAATGATAAAAATCAATGTGTTTACATTAAAATTAACTAAAATGTTCCTGATTTTCGGTTTAAATTACCGATGGAAGATGTACACGTAAAACCGTTCTAATCCGGCTGAAACGTCGATATATGCAATAAAAACAGATCTTCTCCCCTTTTCAATATCTTAATCAGTATTTTAACGAGAAACAAATAGATGATTGAAAATGAAGTATTTAAGGTTATTTTCTTATCAATTATGTGTTTGCATAATTTTTATCGCATATTTAATGAATTAATAACAATAAACCGAAAATTCACAAAAACGTGGAAAAACGGCAAAATATTGCCTAATTCGATGCTATTTTGTTTAAATCACATAAAGGAAAAGGGGATAATAAAGGTCAAAATATTGCTAAATACGATGATATTTAGTACAAAACAAAATGCAAGAAAACTTGCTTAAAAATGCAAAATTTGCGAAATTTTGAGATTTGAAGGCCAAATCACATATCGTGAGAAAACATGAAGTAGTATCGAAATATTGGTAAAAACGAATATATATACGTAAAATCACACTACATGAATAACGTGAAAAAAGTCACTCTATTACCATATTTGAGGATTTTAACTTCAAATCATAGAGCGAGTTTTCGTATTATTTAGATCCAAGAAAAGACATATGACAATGTTGTTTCAAATACAAATGATAAAAATCAATGTGTTTTCATTAGAATTAGCTAAAATGTTTCTGATTTTCAGTTTATATTACCAATGGAAGATGTACACGTAAAACCGCTCTAATCCGGCTGAAACGTCGATATATGGAATAAAAACAGAACTTTTCCCCTTTCCAATATCTTACTCAGTATTTTAACGAGAAACAAATAGTTTATTGAAAATGAAGTGTTTAAGGTTAATTTCTAATCAATTATGTGTTTGCATCATTTTATCGTATATTTAATGAATTAATAGCAATAAACTGAAAATTCACAAAAACGTGGAAAAACAGCAAAATATTGCCTAATTCGATGATATTTTGTTTATATCACATAAAGGAAAAGGGGATGATAAACGTCAAAATATTGCTGAATTCGATGATTTTTAGTACGAAACAAAATGCAAGAAACCTTGCTTAAAATGCAATATTATGCGAAAATCTGAGATTTGAAGGCCAAATCACATATCGTGATACTACATGAAATAGTATCGAAATATTGGTAAAAATGAATATATTTACGTAATATCAAATACATGAAAAACGTGAAAAAAGTCATTATTATACCAAATTTGAGGATTTTAACTTCGAATCATAGAGCGACGTTACGTATTTTTTAGACCCTAGAAAAGACGTATAAAGATGTTTCTCCTAACATAAATGATAAATCAATGTGTTTTTATTAAAATTAACTAAAATGTTCCTGATTTTCGGTTTATATTACCGATGGAAGATGTACATGTAAAACTATTCTAATCCGGCTGAAACGTCGATATATGCAATAAAAACAGAACTTCTCCCCTTTTCAATATCTTACTCAGTATTTTAACGAGAAACAAATAGATGATTGAAAATGAAGTATTTAAGGTTATTTTCTGATCAATTATGTGTTTACATAATTTTTATCGTATATTTAATGAATTAATAACAATAAACCGAAAATTCACAAAAACGTGGAAAAACGGCAAAATATTGCCTAATTCGATGATATTTTGTTTAAATCACATAAAGGAAAAGGGGATAATAAAGGTCAAAATATTGCTAAATTCGATGATTTTTAGTACAAAACAAAATGCAAGAAAACTTGCTTAAAGATGCAAAATTTGCGAAATTCTGAGATTTGAAGGCCAAATCACATATCGTGAGAAAACATGAAGTAGTATCGAAATATTGGTAAAAACGAATATATATACGTAAAATCACACTACATGAATAATGTGAAAAAACTCCCTATATTACCATATTTGAGGATTTTAACTTCAAATCATAGAGCGAGGTTTCGTATTATTTAGATCCAAGAAAAGACAATGACAATGTTGTTTCTAATACAAATGATAAAAATCAATGTTTTTCATTAGAATTAACTAAAATGTTCCTGATTTTCCGTTTATATTACCGATAAAAGATGTACACGTAAAACCGTTCTAATCCGGCTGAAACGTCGATATATGGAATAAAAACAAAACTTTTCACCTTTCCAATATCTTACTCAGTATTTTAACGAGAAACAAATAGATGATTGAAAATGAAGTTTTTAAGGTTAATTTCTAATCAATTTTGTGTTTGTATCATTTTTATCGTATATTTAATGAATTAATAGCAATAAACTGAAAATTCACAAAAAAGTGGAAAAACAGCAAAATATTGCCTAATTCGCTGATATTTTGTTTATATCACATAAAGGAAAAGGGGATGATAAACGTCAAAATATTTGCTGAATTCGATGATTTTTAGTCCGAAACAAAATTCAAGAAACCTTCCTTAAAATGCAATAATATGCGAAAATCTGAGATTTGAAGGCCAAATCACATATCGTGATACTACATGAAATAGTATCGAAATATTGGTAAAATTAATATATTTACGTAATATCAAACTACATGAAAAACGTGAAAAAAGTCATTATTATACCAAATTTAAGGATTTTAACTTCGAATCATAGAGCGACGTTACGAATTTTTTAGACCCTAGAAAAGACGTATATACATGTTTCTTCTATACAAATGATAAAAATCAATGTGTTTACATTAAAATTAACTAAAATGTTCCTGATTTTCGGTTTAAATTACCGATGGAAGATGTACACGTAAAACCGTTCTAATCCGGCTGAAACGTCGATATATGCAATAAAAACAGATCTTCTCCCCTTTTCAATATCTTAATCAGTATTTTAACGAGAAACAAATAGATGATTGAAAATGAAGTATTTAAGGTTATTTTCTTATCAATTATGTGTTTGCATAATTTTTATCGCATATTTAATGAATTAATAACAATAAACTGAAAATTCACAAAAACGTGGAAAAACGGCAAAATATTGCCTAATTCGATGCTATTTTGTTTAAATCACATAAAGGAAAATGGGATAATAAAGGTCAAAATATTGCTAAATACGATGATATTTAGTACAAAACAAAATGCAAGAAAACTTGCTTAAAAATGCAAAATTTGCGAAATTTTGAGATTTGAAGGCCAAATCACATATCGTGAGAAAACATGAAGTAGTATCGAAATATTGGTAAAAACGAATATATATACGTAAAATCACACTACATGAATAACGTGAAAAAAGTCACTCTATTACCATATTTGAGGATTTTAACTTCAAATCATAGAGCGAGTTTTCGTATTATTTAGATCCAAGAAAAGACATATGACAATGTTGTTTCAAATACAAATGATAAAAATCAATGTGTTTTCATTAGAATTAGCTAAAATGTTTCTGATTTTCAGTTTATATTACCAATGGAAGATGTACACGTAAAACCGCTCTAATCCGGCTGAAACGTCGATATATGGAATAAAAACAGAACTTTTCCCCTTTCCAATATCTTACTCAGTATTTTAACGAGAAACAAATAGTTTATTGAAAATGAAGTGTTTAAGGTTAATTTCTAATCAATTATGTGTTTGCATCATTTTATCGTATATTTAATGAATTAATAGCAATAAACTGAAAATTCACAAAAACGTGGAAAAACAGCAAAATATTGCCTAATTCGATGATATTTTGTTTATATCACATAAAGGAAAAGGGGATGATAAACGTCAAAATATTGCTGAATTCGATGATTTTTAGTACGAAACAAAATGCAAGAGACCTTGCTTAAAATGCAATATTATGCGAAAATCTGAGATTTGAAGGCCAAATCACATATCGTGATACTACATGAAATAGTATCGAAATATTGGTAAAAATGAATATATTTACGTAATATCAAATACATGAAAAACGTGAAAAAAGTCATTATTATACCAAATTTGAGGATTTTAACTTCGAATCATAGAGCGACGTTACGTATTTTTTAGACCCTAGAAAAGACGTATAAAGATGTTTCTCCTAACATAAATGATAAATCAATGTGTTTTTATTAAAATTAACTAAAATGTTCCTGATTTTCGGTTTATATTACCGATGGAAGATGTACATGTAAAACTATTCTAATCCGGCTGAAACGTCGATATATGCAATAAAAACAGAACTTCTCCCCTTTTCAATATCTTACTCAGTATTTTAACGAGAAACAAATAGATGATTGAAAATGAAGTATTTAAGGTTATTTTCTGATCAATTATGTGTTTACATAATTTTTATCGTATATTTAATGAATTAATAACAATAAACCGAAAATTCACAAAAACGTGGAAAAACGGCAAAATATTGCCTAATTCGATGATATTTTGTTTAAATCACATAAATGAAAAGGGGATAATAAAGGTCAAAATATTGCTAAATTCGATGATTTTTAGTACAAAACAAAATGCAAGAAAATTTGCTTAAAGATGCAAAATTTGCGAAATTCTGAGATTTGAAGGCCAAATCACATATCGTGAGAAAACATGAAGTAGTATCGAAATATTGTTAAAAACGAATATATATACGTAAAATCACACTACATGAATAACGTGAAAAAAGTCACTCTATTAAAATATTTGAGGATTTTAACTTCAAGTCATAGAGCGAGGTTTCGTATTATTTAGATCCAAGAAAAGACATATGACAATGTTGTTTCAAATACAAATGATAAAAATCAATGTGTTTTCATTAGAATTAACTAAAATGTTTCTGATTTTCCGTTTATATTACCGATGGAAGATGTACACGTAAAACCGCTCTAATCCGGCTGAAACGTCGATATATGGAATAAAAACAGAACTTTTCCCCTTTCCAATATCTTACTCAGTATTTTAACGAGAAACAAATAGTTGTTTGAAAATGAAGTGTTTAAGGTTAATTTCTAATCAATTATGTGTTTGCATCATTTTATCGTATATTTAATGAATTAATAGCAATAAACTGAAAATTCACAAAAACGTGGAAAAACAGCAAAATATTGCCTAATTCGATGATATTTTGTTTATATCACATAAAGGAAAATGGGATGATAAACGTCAAAATATTGCTGAATTCGATGATTTTTAGTCCGAAACAAAATGAAAGAAACCTTGCTTAAAATGCAATATTATGCAAAAATCTGAGATTTGAAGGCCAAATCACATATCGTGATACTACATGAAATAGTATCGGAATATTGGTAAAAATGAATATATTTACGTAATATCAAACTACATGAAAAACGTGAAAAAAGTCATTATTATACCAAATTTGAGGATTTTAACTTCGAATCATAGAGCGACGTTACGTATTTTTTAGACCCTAGAAAAGACGTATAAACATGTTTCTTCTATACAAATGATAAAAATCAATGTGTTTTCATTAAAATTAACTAAAATGTTCCTGATTTTCGGTTTATATTACCGATGGAAGATGTACACGTAAAACCGTTCTAATCCGGCTGAAACGTCGATATATGCAATAAAAACAGATCTTCTACCCTTTTCAATATGTTAATCAGTATTTTAACGAGAAACAAATAGATGATTGAAAATGAAGTATTTAAGGTTATTTTCTTATCAATTATGTGTTTGCATAATTTTTATCGCATATTTAATGAATTAATAACAATAAACTGAAAATTCACAAAAACGTGGAAAAACGGCAAAATATTGCCTAATTCGATGCTATTTTGTTTAAATCACATAAAGGAAAAGGGGATAATACAGGTCAAAATATTGCTAAATACGATGATTTTTAGTACAAAACAAAATGCAAGAAAACTTGCTTAAAAATGCAAAATTTGCGAAATTCTGAGATTTGAAGGCCAAATCACATATCGTGAGAAAACATGAAGTAGTATCGAAATATTGGTAAAAACGAATATATATACGTAAAATCACACTACATGAATAACGTGAAAAAAGTCACTCTATTACCATATTTGAGGATTTTAACTTCAAATCATAGAGCGAGTTTTCGTATTATTTAGATCCAAGAAAAGACATATGACAATGTTGTTTCAAATACAAATGATAAAAATCAATGTGTTTTCATTAGAATTAGCTAAAATGTTTCTGATTTTCAGTTTATATTACCAATGGAAGATGTACACGTAAAACCGCTCTAATCCGGCTGAAACGTCGATATATGGAATAAAAACAGAACTTTTCCCCTTTCCAATATCTTACTCAGTATTTTAACGAGAAACAAATAGTTGATTGAAAATGAAGTGTTTAAGGTTAATTTCTAATCAATTATGTGTTTGCATCATTTTATCGTATATTTAATGAATTAATAGCAATAAACTGAAAATTCACAAAAACGTGGAAAAACAGCAAAATATTGCCTAATTCGATGATATTTTGTTTATATCACATAAAGGAAAAGGGGATGATAAACGTCAAAATATTGCTGAATTCGATGATTTTTAGTACGAAACAAAATGCAAGAAACCTTGCTTAAAATGCAATATTATGCAAAAATCTGAGATTTGAAGGCCAAATCACATATCGTGATACTACATGAAATAGTATCGGAATATTGGTAAAAATGAATATATTTACGTAATATCAAACTACATGAAAAACGTGAAAAAAGTCATTATTATACCAAATTTGAGGATTTTAACTTCGAATCATAGAGCGACGTTACGTATTTTTAAGACCCTAGAAAAGACGTATAAACATGTTTCTTCTATACAAATGATAAAAATCAATGTGTTTTCATTAAAATTAACTAAAATGTTCCTGATTTTCGGTTTATATTACCGATGGAAGATGTACACGTAAAACCGTTCTAATCCGGCTGAAACGTCGATATATGCAATAAAAACAGATCTTCTACCCTTTTCAATATGTTAATCAGTATTTTAACGAGAAACAAATAGATGATTGAAAATGAAGTATTTAAGGTTATTTTCTTATCAATTATGTGTTTGCATAATTTTTATCGCATATTTAATGAATTAATAACAATAAACTGAAAATTCACAAAAACGTGGAAAAACGGCAAAATATTGCCTAATTCGATGCTATTTTGTTTAAATCACATAAAGGAAAAGGGGATAATACAGGTCAAAATATTGCTAAATACGATGATTTTTAGTACAAAACAAAATGCAAGAAAACTTGCTTAAAAATGCAAAATTTGCGAAATTCTGAGATTTGAAGGCCAAATCACATATCGTGAGAAAACATGAAGTAGTATCGAAATATTGGTAAAAACGAATATATATACGTAAAATCACACTACATGAATAACGTGAAAAAAGTCACTCTATTACCATATTTGAGGATTTTAACTTCAAATCATAGAGCGAGTTTTCGTATTATTTAGATCCAAGAAAAGACATATGACAATGTTGTTTCAAATACAAATGATAAAAATCAATGTGTTTTCATTAGAATTAGCTAAAATGTTTCTGATTTTCAGTTTATATTACCAATGGAAGATGTACACGTAAAATCGCTCTAATCCGGCTGAAACGTCGATATATGGAATAAAAACAGAACTTTTCCCCTTTCCAATATCTTACTCAGTATTTTAACGAGAAACAAATAGTTGATTGAAAATGAAGTGTTTAAGGTTAATTTCTAATCAATTATGTGTTTGCATCATTTTATCGTATATTTAATGAATTAATAGCAATAAACTGAAAATTCACAAAAACGTGGAAAAACAGCAAAATATTGCCTAATTCGATGATATTTTGTTTATATCACATAAAGGAAAAGGGGATAATAAACGTCAAAATATTGCTGAATTCGATGATTTTTAGTACGAAACAAAATGCAATATTATGCGAAAATCTGAGATTTGAAGGCCAAATCACATATCGTGATACTACATGAAATAGTATCGAAATATTGGTAAAAATGAATATATTTACGTAATATCAAATACATGAAAAACGTGAAAAAAGTCATTATTATACCAAATTTGAGGATTTTAACTTCGAATCATAGAGCGACGTTACTTATTTTTTAGACCCTAGAAAAGACGTATAAAGATGTTCCTCCCAATACAAATGATAAATCAATGTGTTTTCATTAAAATTAACTAAAATGTTCCTGATTTTCGGTTTATATTACCGATGGAAGATGTACACGTAAAACCATTCTAATCCGGCTGAAACGTCGATATATGCAATAAAAACAGAACTTCTCCCCTTTTCAATATCTTATCTCAGTATTTTGACGAGAAACAAATAGATGATTGAAAATGAAGTATTTAAGGTTATTTTCTGACCAATTATGTGTTTACATAATTTTTATCGTATATTTAATGAATTAATAACAATAAACCGAAAATTCACAAAAACGTGGAAAAACGGCAAAATATTACCTAATTCGATGCTATTTTGTTTAAATCACATAAAGGAAAAGGGGATAATAAAGGTCAAAATATTGCTAAATTCGATGATTTTTAGTACAAAACAAAATGCAAGAAAACTTGCTTAAAGATGCAAAATTTGCGAGGGAGGCGTTGAGTGGTGTAGTGTTGAGAGGGGGTGTTGGATGGTGTTGTGTTGAGTGGGGGTGTTGGGTGGGGTGCTGTTGAGAAGGGAGTGTTGGGTGGTGTTGTGTTGGGTGGTGTGGTGTTGGGTGGTGTGGTGTTAGGTGGTGTGGTGTTGAGAGGGAGGTGTTGGGTGGTGTGGTTTTGAGAGGGGGTGTTGGGTGGTGTGGTGTTGAGAGGGGGTGTTGGGTAGGGTGCTGTTGAGAGGGGGTGGTGTGGAGAGGGGGTGTTGGGTGGTGTGGTGTTGAGATTGGGTGCTGGGTGGTGTGGTGTTGAGAGGGGGTGTTTGGTCGGGTGGTGTTGAGAGGGGGTGTTCGATGGTGTTGTGTTGAGAGGGGGGTATTGGACGGTGTAGTGTTGAGAGGGGGTGTTGGATGGCGTGGTGTTGAGAGGGGGTGTTGGGTGGTATGGTGTTGAGAGGGAGGTGTTGGGTGGTGTGGTGTTGAGAGAGCGTGTTGGGTGGTGTCGTGTTGAGAGGGAGGTGTTGGGTGGTGTGGTGTTGCGAGGGGGGTGTTGGGTGGTGTGGTGTTGAGAAGGGGTGTTAGATGGTGTGGTGCTGAGAGGGGGTGTTGGGTGATATGGTGTTGTGAGGGAGGTGTTGGGTGGTGTGGTGTTGAGAGGGGGTGTTGGATGGTATGGTGTTGAGAGGGGGTGTTGGGTGGTGTGGTGTTGAGAGGGGGTGTTGGGTGGTGTGGTGTTGAGAGGGAGGTGTTGGGTGGTGTGGTGTGGAGAGGGTGGTGTTGGTGGTGGTTGGTGTTGAGAGGGGGTGTTGGGTGGTGTTGAGAGGGAGGTGGTGGGTGGTGTGTTGTTGAGGGGGGGTGTTGGGTGGCATGGTGTTGAGAGGGAGGTGTTGGGTAGTGTGGTGTTGAGAGGGGGTGTTGGGTGGTGTGGTGTTGAGAGGGAAGTGTTGGGTGGTGTGGTGTTGAGAGGGGGGTGTTTGGTGATGTGTTGTTGAGTGGGAGGTGTTGAATGGTGGTGTTGAGAGGGGGTGTTGGGTGGTGTGTTGTTGAGAGGGGGTGTTGGGTGGAGTGGTGTTGAGAGGGGGTGTTGGGTGGTGTGGTGTTGAGAGGGGGTGTTTGTGGTGTGGTGTTGAGAGGGGGTGTTGGGTAGGGTGGTGTTGAGAGGGGGTGGTGTTGAGAGGGAGGTGTTGGGAGGTGTGTTGTTGAGTGGTGTGGTGTTGAGACGGGGTGTTGGGTTGTGTGGTGTTGTTTAGGGTGGTGTTGAGAGGGGTTGTTGTTTAGGGTGGTGTTGAGAGGGGGTGTTGGATGGGGTGGTGTTGAGAGGGGGTGTTGGGTGGTGTGGTGTTCAGACGGGGTGTTGGGTGGGGTGCTGTAGAGAGGTGGTGTGGGGAGGAGGTGAAGGTGTTGCCTCTTGAGGGTGTAGCAGCTTGAGGGTGTAGCCGGTTGAGGGTGTAGCCGCTTGAGGATGTAGTAAGTTGATTGTGTAGCCGGGTGAGGGTGTAGCAGGGTGAGAGAGTAGCCGCTTGACGGTGTAGCCGCTTGAGGGTGTAGCAAGTTGACTGTGTAGCTGGGTGAGAGTGTAGCCGGGTGAGGGTGTAGCAGATTGAGGGTGTAGCCGGTTGTGGGCGTAACAAATTGAGGGTGTAGCCGGTTAAAGGTGTAGCAGGGTGAGAGATTAGCCAGGTGAGGGTGTAGCAGGGTGAGAGTGTAGACGGGTGAGGGTATAGAAGGTGAGAGTGTAGCCGGGTGAGGGTGTAACAGGGTGAGGGTGTAGCGGGTGTGTGTAGACAAGTAGAGCACTTAAAAGACTTGGGTGAACTCTCACAGGATGCGGTCAAACCATCAGAGTTTCATCCAATGTGCAATATTTTAGTTTATTAATATATCTTAATATATGTACATTTGTTCCAACATATATTACAAGACTGCAAGGAAAATACTTATTACACAGTTTAAAATGATTATCTTGCTATAAATTACTTATGTTGGGATTTAAGTTAAAATAAATATTTACAAAAAAATGGCAGCTGAGCAAAATGGAGAAGTTACCGGCAGGTCAAACTGTTCCCCCCTCAGCTGTCTCCAGCCCTGGCAGGACACTAACACACCCTCCTCTGGTTGGTAAGAACTGAAAACCACCACACACACCACCACCACTACAACCCACTACCAACACCACCCTCTCAACACCACACCACCCAACACCCCCTCTCAACACCACTCCACCCAACACCCCCTCTCAACAACACACCACCCAACACCCCCTCTCAACACCACCATTCAACACCTCCCACTCAGCAACACATCACCAAACACCCCCCTCTCAACACCACACCACCCAACACTTCCCTCTCAACACCACACCACCCAACACCCCCTCTCAACACCACACTACCCAACACCTCCCTCTCAACACCATGCCACCCAACACCCCCCCTCAACAACACACCACCCACCACCTCCCTCTCAACACCACCCAACACCCCCTCTCAACACCAACCACCACCAACACCACCCTCTCCACACCACACCACCCAACACCACCCTCTCAACACCACACCACCCAACACCCCCTCTCAACACCACACCACCCAACACCCCCTCTCAACACCATACCATCCAACACCCCCTCTCAACACCACACCACCCAACACCTCCCTCACAACACCATATCACCCAACACCCCCTCTCAGCACCACACCATCTAACACCCCTTCTCAACACCACACCACCCAACACCACACCACCCAACACCCCCCTCGCAACACCACACCACCCAACACCTCCCTCTCAACACGACACCACCCAACACGCTCTCTCAACACCACACCACCCAACACCTCCCTCTCAACACCATACCACCCAACACCCACTCTCAACACCCCGCCATCCAACACCCCCTCTCAACACTACACCGTCCAACACCCCCCTCTCAACACAACACCATCGAACACCCCCTCTCAACACCACCCGACCAAACACCCCCTCTCAACACCACACCACCCAGCACCCAATCTCAACACCACACCACCCAACACCCCCTCTCCACACCACCCCCTCTCAACAGCACCCTACCCAACACCCCCTCTCAACACCACACCACCCAACACCCCCTCTCAAAACCACACCACCCAACACCTCCCTCTCAACACCACACCACCTAACACCACACCACCCAACACCACACCACCCAACACAACACCACCCATCACTCCCTTCTCAACAGCACCCCACCCAACACCCCCACTCAACACAACACCATCCAACACCCCCTCTCAACACTACACCACTCAACGCCTCCCTCTCAACACCACACCACCCAACACCCATTTTCAACACCACACCATCCAACACCCCCTCTCAACACCACCCCAACCAACACCCCCTCTCAACACAACACCATCGAACACCCCCTTTCAACACCACCCCACCCAACACCCCCTCTCAACACCACACCATCCAACACCCCCTCTCAACACCACACCATCCAACACCCCCTCTCCACACCACACCATCCAACACCCCCTCTCAATACCACCTCCTCTCAACAGCACCCCACTCAACACCCCGTTTGAACACCACACCAACCAACACCCCCTCTCAAAACCACGCCACCCAACACCTCCCTCTCAACACCACACCAACCAACACCCCCCTCTCAACACCACACTACCCAACACCCACTCTCAACACAACACCACCCAACACCCCCTCTCCACACCACCAACTCTCAACAGCATCTCACCCAACATCCCCTCTGAACACCACACCACCCAACACTCCCTCTTAACACCACACCACCAAACACCTCCCTCTCAACACCACACCACCCAACACTTCCCCCTCAGCACCACACAACCCAACACCCCCTCTCACCACCACCCCATCCAACACCCTTTCTCAACACCACCCTAAACAACACCCCCTATCAACACCACACAACCCAACACCCCGTCTCAACACAACACCAACCAACAACACACCTCCCTCTCAACACCACCCCACCCAACACCCTCATTCAACACCACACCACCAACACCCCCTCTCAACACCGCACCACCAAACACCTCCCTCTCAACACCACACCACCCAACACCTTCGTCTCAACACCACAGCACCCAACACCTCCTTCTCAACACCACACCACCCAACACTCCCTTCTCAACACCACCCCTCCCTACACCCCCTCTCAAATCGTCCCCACCCAACACCCCCTCTCAACACCACACCATCCAACACCCCCTCTCAACACCACCCAACCCGACACCCCCTCTCAACCCAATACCACCCAACACCCCCTCTCAACACCACTCCACCCAACACCCCCTCTCAACAACACACCACCCAACACCCCCTCTCAACACCACCATTCAACACCTCCCACTCAGCAACACATCACCAAACACCCCCCTCTCAACACCACACCACCCAACACTTCCCTCTCAACTCCACACCACCCAACACCCCCTCTCAACACCACACTACCCAACACCTCCCTCTCAACACCATGCCACCCAACACCCCCCCTCAACAACACACCACCCACCACCTCCCTCTCAACACCACCCAACACCCCCTCTCAACACCAACCACTACCAACACCACCCTCTCCACACCACACCACCCAACACCTCCCTCTCAACACCACACCACCCAACACCCCCTCTCAACACCACACCACCCAACACCCCCTCTCAACACCATACCATCCAACACCCCCTCTCAACACCACACCACCCAACACCTCCCTCACAACACCATATCACCCAACACCCCCTCTCAGCACCACACCATCTAACACCCCTTCTCAACACCACACCACCCAACACCACACCACCCAACACCCCCCTCGCAACACCACACCACCCAACACCTCCCTCTCAACACGACACCACCCAACACGCTCTCTCAACACCACACCACCCAACACCTCCCTCTCAACACCATACCACCCAACACCCCCTCTCAACACCCCGCCATCCAACACCCCCTCTCAACACTACACCGTCCAACACCCCCCTCTCAACACAACACCATCGAACACCCCCTCTCAACACCACCCGACCAAACACCCCCTCTCAACACCACACCACCCAGCACCCAATCTCAACACCACACCACCCAACACCCCCTCTCCACACCACCCCCTCTCAACAGCACCCTACCCAACACCCCCTCTCAACACCACACCACCCAACACCCCCTCTCAAAACCACACCACCCAACACCTCCCTCTCAACACCACACCACCTAACACCACACCACCCAACACCACACCACCCAACACAACACCACCCATCACTCCCTTCTCAACAGCACCCCACCCAACACCCCCACTCAACACAACACCATCCAACACCCCCTCTCAACACTACACCACTCAACGCCTCCCTCTCAACACCACACCACCAACACCCATTTTCAACACCACACCATCCAACACCCCCTCTCAACACCACCCCAACCAACACCCCCTCTCAACACAACACCATCGAACACCCCCTTTCAACACCACCCCACCCAACACCCCCTCTCAACACCACACCATCCAACACCCCCTCTCAACACCACACCATCCAACACCCCCTCTCCACACCACACCATCCAACACCCCCTCTCAATACCACCTCCTCTCAACAGCACCCCACTCAACACCCCGTTTGAACACCACACCAACCAACACCCCCTCTCAAAACCACGCCACCCAACACCTCCCTCTCAACACCACACCAACCAACACCCCCCTCTCAACACCACACTACCCAACACCCACTCTCAACACAACACCACCCAACACCCCCTCTCCACACCACCAACTCTCAACAGCATCTCACCCAACATCCCCTCTGAACACCACACCACCCAACACTCCCTCTTAACACCACACCACCAAACACCTCCCTCTCAACACCACACCACCCAACACTTCCCCCTCAGCACCACACAACCCAACACCCCCTCTCACCACCACCCCATCCAACACCCTTTCTCAACACCACCCTAAACAACACCCCCTATCAACACCACACAACCCAACACCCCGTCTCAACACAACACCAACCAACAACACACCTCCCTCTCAACACCACCCCACCCAACACCCCCATTCAACACCACACCACCAACACCCCCTCTCAACACCGCACCACCAAACACCTCCCTCTCAACACCACACCACCCAACACCTTCGTCTCAACACCACAGCACCCAACACCTCCTTCTCAACACCACACCACCCAACACTCCCTTCTCAACACCACCCCTCCCTACACCCCCTCTCAAATCCTCCCCACCCAACACCCCCTCTCAACACCACACCATCCAACACCCCCTCTCAACACCACCCAACCCGACACCCCCTCTCAACCCAATATCATCCAACACCCCTTCTCAACACTACACCACTCAACGCCTCCCTCTCAACACCACACTACCCAACACCCCTTCTCAACACCACACCACCCAATACCCCCTCTCAACACCACACCATCTAACACCCCCTCTCAACACCACCCCACCCAACACCACCTCTCAATACAACACCATCGAACACCCCTTCTCAACACCACCCTAAACAACAACCCCTCTCAACACCACCCTAAACAACACCACACAACCCAACACCCCGTCTCAACACCACACCCCTCAACAACACACCTCCCAACACCTCCCTCTCAACACCACCCCCTCTCAACACCACCCTACCCAACACCCCCTCTCAACACCACACCACAAACACCCCCTCTCAACACCACACCACCCAACAACAAAAATCTGAGATTTGAAGGCCAAATCACATATCGTGATACTACATAAAATAGTATCGAAATATTGTTAAAAATGAATATATTTACGTAATATCAAACTACATGAAAAACGTGAAAAAATTCATTATTATACCAAATTTGAGGATTTTAACTTCGAATCATAGAGCGACGTTTCGTATTTTTTAGTCCCTAGAAAACACGTATAAAGATGTTGCTTCCAATACAAATGATAAAAATCAATGTGTTTTCATTAAAATTAACTAAAATGTTCCTGATTTTCGGTTTATATTACCGATGCAAGATGTACACGTAAAACCGTTCTAATCCGGCTGAAACGTCGATATATGCAATAAAATCAGAACTTCTTCCCTTGCAATATCTTACTCAGTATTTTAACGAGAAACAAATAGATGATTGAAAATGAAGTATTTAAGGTATCTGATCAATTCAGTGTTTGCATAATTTTTCTCGTATATTTAATGAAATAATAACAATAAACTGAAAATTCACAAAAACGTGGAAAAACGGAAAAATATTGCCTAATTCAGTGATATTTTGTTTATATCACATAAAGGAAAAGGGGATGATAAACGTCAAAATATTGCTGAATTCGATGATTTTTAGTACGAAACAAAATGCAAGAAAGCTTGCTTAAAATGCAATATTATGCGAAAATCTGAGACTTGAAGGCCAAATCACATATCGTGATACTACATAAAATAGTATCGAAATATTGGTAAAAAATGAATATATTTACGTAATATCAAACTACATAAAAAACGTGAAAAAAGTCATTATTATACCAAATTTGAAGATTTTAACTTCGAATCATAAAGCGACGTTTCGTATTTTTTAGACCCTAGAAAACACGTATAAAGATGTTGCTTCCAATACAAATGATAAAAATCAATGTGTTTTCATTAAAATTAACTAAAATTTTCCTGATTTTTGGTTTATATTACCGATGGAAGATGTACACGTAAAACCGTTCTAATCCGGCTGAAACGTCGATATATGCAATAAAAACAGAACTTCTCCCCTTTTCAATATCTTACTCAGTATTTTAACGAGAAACAAATAGATGATTGAAAACGAAGTATTTAAGGTTATTTTCTGATCAATTATGTGTTTGCATAATTTTTCTCGTATATTTAATGAAATAATAACAATAAACTGAAAATTCACAAAAACGTGGAAAAACGGCAAAATATTGCCTAATTTGATGATATTTTGTTTAAATCACATAAAGGAAAAGGGGATGATAAAGGTCAAAATATTGCTAAATTCGATGATTTTTAGTACAAAACAAAATGAAAGAAAACATGCTTATAAATGCAAAATTGGCGAAAATTTGAGAGTTGAAGGCCAAATCACATATCGCTAGAAAACATGAAGTAGTATCGAAATATTGGTAAAAACGAATATATATACGTAAAATCACACTACATGAATAACGTGAAAAAAGTCACTATATTACCATATTTAAGGATTTTAACTTCAAATCATAGAGCGAAGTTTCGTTTTATTTAGATCCAAGAAAAGACATATGACAATGTTGTTTCAAATACAAATGATAAAAATCAATGTGTTTTCATTAGAATTAACTAAAATGTTCCTGATTTTCCGTTTATATTACCGATGGAAGATGTACACGTAAAACCGCTCTAATCCGGCTGAAACGTCGATATATGCAATAAAAACAGAACTTCTCCCCTTTCTCAGTATTTTAACGAGAAACAAATAGTTGATTGAAAATGAAGTGTTTAAGGTTAATTTCTAATAAATTATGTGTTTGCATCATTTATATCGTTTTTTTAAAGAATTAATAGCAATAAACTGAAAATTCACAAAAACGTGGAAAACAGCAAAATATTGCCTAATTTGATGACATTTTGTTTATATCACATAAAGGAAAAGGGGATGATAAACGTCAAAACATTGCTGAATTCGATGATTTTTAGTACGAAACAAAATGCAAGAAACCTTGCTTAAAATGCAATATTATGCGAAAATCTGATATTTGAAAGCCAAATCACATATCGTGATACTACATGAAATAGTATCGAAATATTGTTAAAAATGTACTATTATTTACGTAATATCAAACTACATGATATACGTGAAAAAAGTCATTATTATACCAAATTTGAGGATTTTAACTTCGAATCATAGTGCGACGTTTCGTATTTTTTAGACCCTAGAAAAGATGTATAAAGATGTTGCTTCCAATACAAATGATAAAAATCAATGTGTTTTCATTAAAATTAACTAAAATGTTCCTGATTTTCGGTTTATATTACCGATGGAAGATGTACACGTAAAACCGTTCTAATCCGGCTGAAACGTCGATATATGCAATAAAATCAGAACTTCTTCCCTTTTCAATATCTTACTCAGTATTTTAACGAGAAACAAATAGATAATTGAAAATGAAGTATTTAAGGTTATTATCTGATCAATTATGTGTTTGCATAATTTTTCTCGTATATTTAATGAAATAATAACAATAAACTGAAAATTCACAAAAACGTGGAAAAACGGCAAAATATTGCCTAATTCGATGATATTTTGTTTATATCACATAAAGGAAAAGGGGATGATAAACGTCAAAATATTGCTGAATTCGATGATTTTTAGTACGAAACAAAATGCAAGAAAACTTGCATAAAATGCAATATTATGCGAAAATCTGAGACTTGAAGGCCAAATCACATATCGTGATACTACATAAAATAGTATCGAAATATTGGTAAAAATGAATATATTTACGTAATATCAAACTACATAAAAAACGTGAAAAAAGTCATTATTATACCAAATTTGAGGATTTTAACTTCGAATCATAGAGCGACGTTTCGTATTTTTTAGACCCTAGAAAACACGTATAAAGATGTTGCTTCCAATACAAATGATAAAAATCAATGTGTTTTCATTAAAATTAACTAAAATTTTCCTGATTTTTGGTTTATATTACCGATGGAAGATGTACACGTAAAACCGTTCTAATCCGGCTGAAACGTCGATATATGCAATAAAAACAGAACTTCTCCCCTTTTTAATATCTTACTCAGTATTTTAACGAGAAACAAATAGATGATTGAAAATGGAGTATTTAAGGTTATTTTCTGATCAATTATGTGTTTGCATAATTTTTCTCGTATATTTAATGAAATAATAACAATAAACTGAAAATTCACAAAAACGTGGAAAAACGGCAAAATATTGCCTAATTTGATGATATTTTGTTTAAATCACATAAAGGAAAAGGGGATGATAAAGGTCAAAATATTGCTAAATTCGATGATTTTTAGTACAAAACAAAATGAAAGAAAACATGCTTATAAATGCAAAATTTGCGAAATTTTGAGAGTTGAAGGCCAAATCACATATCGTTAGAAAACATGAAGTAGTATCGAAATATTGGTAAAAACGAACCCAGCAAACACAAATCATCTACACAACGTTCGCCTATCTCTTGCCATAGGTGTGGGAATGATTTGCATTGAGAATGGTGCAGGAGAGCCTTTGAGAAACTTTTACTCAAAAAATCCAAACACAAAGGTTTAATTATAAATTGTTTTTCTACAATTATTTTCTTCCAAATGTAAAACAAATAGTTTTTACATGTTTAAATATAACATTTATGGTGTTTTTTTGTAAAATTCATTAATAAATTGTGAATGATATATATTGGCTGAGTGAAACCTTTAAAATCCATTTAGTTATAATATGAACCGAAAAAAGTAGTTTTCCAAATTTTCTAAAAAATCGTTTTTTTTAACACAATTTGACTCCTTATGCATTCCACTAAACACTAATATCATGTTTAAATATATAATTTATGTATTATTCCCTAAGATAATTTATATAAATTATAAAAGTTGCTGGAAAGTGGTGAGAAAGAATTTGAAAACGTTTTGTTGTCTTATATTGGCGTGTTCTTATTAACTAGAGTGAGTAAGAGTGAGCGAGAGTGGGTAAGAGTGAGTAAGAGTGACTGAAGGTGAGTGAGAGTGCCAGAGAGTGTGTAAGTGTGAGTAAGAGTGAGTATAAGTAAGAGTGAGTAAGAGTGAGAGTAAGGGTGACAGAATGAGTAAGAGTGAGAGTAAAGTAATTGAGAGTAAGGGTGAGTATGAGAGTAAGAGTGATTGAGAGTTAGAGTGAGAGTAAGAGTGATTGAGAGTGATTGAGAGTAAGAGTGATTGAGAGTAAGAGTGATTGAGAGTAAGAGTGATTGAGAGTAAGAGTGATTGGGAGTAAGAGTGAGTAAGAGTAAGAATGAGAGTAAGAGTGGTTGAGAGTAAGAGTGATTGAGAGTAAGAGTGATTGAGAGTAAGAGTGATTGGGAGTAAGAGTGATTGGGAGTAAGAGTAAGAGTGAGAGTAAGAGTAAGAATGAAAATAAGAGTGATTGAGAGTAAGAGTGATTGGGAGTAAGAGTAAGAATGAGAGTAGGAGTGATTGAGAGTAGGAGTGATTGGGAGTAGGAGTGATTGGAAGTAAGAGTGATTGAGAGTAAGAGTAATTGAGAGTAAGAGTATGAGAGTAAGAGTGAGAGAGTGAGTATGAATGGGTAAGGGTGACTGAGAGTGAGTAAGAGTGACAGAGTAAGAATGACAGAGTATGAGTGATAGAGAGTAAGAGTGACAGAGAGTAAGAGTGACAGAGAGTAAGAGTGACAGAGTAAGAGTGACAGAGAGTAAGAGTGACAGAGAGTAAGAGTGACAGAGAGTAAGAGTGACAGAGAGTAAGAGTGACAGAGTAAGAGTGAGTATTAGAGTGAGTAAGGATGACTGAGAGAAAGAGTGAGTAATAGTGCGTAAGAGTGATTGAGAGTTAGAGTGAGAGTAAGAGTGATTGAGAGTTAGTGAGAGTAAGAGTGATTGAGAGTAAGAGTGATTGAGAGTAAAAGTGATTGACAGTAAGAGTGATTGAGAGTAAGAGTGATTGGGAGTAAGAGTGATTGAGAGTAAGAGTGATTGGGAGTAAGAGTGATTGGGAGTAGGAGTAAGAATGAGAATAAGAGTGATTGAGGGTAAGAGTGAGTAAGAGTAAGAATGAGAGTAAGAGTGATTGAGAGTAAGAGTGATTGAGAGTAAGAGTGATTGAGAGTAAGAGAGATTGGGAGTGAGAGTGATTGAGAGTAAGAGTGATTGGGAGTAAGAGTGATTGGGAGTAGGAGTAAGAATGAGAATAAGAGTGATTGAGAGTAAGAGTGAGTAAGAGTAAGAATGAGAGTAAGAGTGATTGAGAGTAAGAGTGATTGAGAGTAAGAGTGATTGAGAGTAAGAGTGATTGGGAGTAAGTGTGATTGGGAGTAAGAGTAAGAGTGAGAGTAAGAGTAGGAATGAGAATAAGAGTGATTGAGAGTAAGAGTGATTGGGAGTAAGAGTAAGAATGAGAGTAGGAGTGATTGAGAGTAGGAGTGATTGGGAGTAGGAGTGATTGGGAGTAAGAGTGATTGAGAGTAAGAGTAATTGAGAGTAAGAGTATGAGAGTAAGAGTGAGAGAGTGAGTATGAATGGGTAAGGGTGACTGAGAGTGAGTAAGAGTGACAGAGTAAGAATGACAGAGTAAGAGTGATAGAGAGTAAGAGTGACAGAGAGTAAGAGTGACAGAGAGTAAGAGTGACAGAGTAAGAGTGACAGAGAGTAAGAGTGACAGAGAGTAAGAGTGACAGAGAGTAAGAGTGACAGAGAGTAAGAGTGACAGAGTAAGAGTGAGTATTAGAGTGAGTAAGGATGACTGAGAGAAAGAGTGAGTAATAGTGCGTAAGAGTGATTGAGAGTTAGAGTGAGAGTAAGAGTGATTGAGAGTTAGTGAGAGTAAGAGTGATTGAGAGTAAGAGTGATTGAGAGTAAAAGTGATTGACAGTAAGAGTGATTGAGAGTAAGAGTGATTGGGAGTAAGAGTGATTGAGAGTAAGAGTGATTGGGAGTAAGAGTGATTGGGAGTAGGAGTAAGAATGAGAATAAGAGTGATTGAGGGTAAGAGTGAGTAAAAGTAAGAATGAGAGTAAGAGTGATTGAGAGTAAGAGTGATTGAGAGTAAGAGTGATTGAGAGTAAGAGCGATTGGGAGTAAGAGTGATTGAGAGTAAGAGTGATTGGGAGTAAGAGTGATTGGGAGTAGGAGTAAGAATGAGAATAAGAGTGATTGAGAGTAAGAGTGAGTAAGAGTAAGAATGAGAGTAAGAGTGATTGAGAGTAAGAGTGATTGAGAGTAGGAGTGATTGAGAGTAAGAGTGATTGGGAGTTAGAGTGATTGGGAGTAAGAGTAAGAGTGAGAGTAAGAGTAAGAATGAGAATAAGAGTGATTGAGAGTAAGAGTGATTGGGAGTAAGAGTAAGAATGAGAGTAGGAGTGATTGAGAGTAGGAGTGATTGGGAGTAGGAGTGATTGGGAGTAAGAGTGATTGAGAGTAAGAGTAATTGAGAGTAAGAGTATGAGAGTAAGAGTGAGAGAGTGAGTATGAATGGGTAAGGGTGACTGAGAGTGAGTAAGAGTGACAGAGTAAGAATGACAGAGTAAGAGTGATAGAGAGTAAGAGTGACAGAGAGTAAGAGTGACAGAGAGTAAGAGTGACAGAGAGTAAGAGTGACAGAGAGTAAGAGTGACAGAGAGTAAGAGTGACAGAGTAAGAGTGAGTATTAGAGTGAGTAAGGATGACTGAGAGAAAGAGTGAGTAATAGTGCGTAAGAGTGATTGAGAGTTAGAGTGAGAGTAAGAGTGATTGAGAGTTAGTGAGAGTAAGAGTGATTGAGAGTAAGAGTGATTGAGAGTAAGAGTGATTGAGAGTAAGAGTGATTGAGAGTAAGAGTGAGAGTGATTGGGAGTAAGAGTGATTGAGAGTAAGAGTGATTGGGAGTAAGAGTGATTGGGAGTAGGAGTAAGAATGAGAATAAGAGTGATTGAGAGTAAGAGTGAGTAAGAGTAAGAATGAGAGTAAGAGTGATTGAGAGTAAGAGTGATTGAGAGTAAGAGTGATTGAGAGTAAGAGTGATTGGGAGTAAGAGTGATTGGGAGTAGGAGTAAGAATGAGAGTAGGAGTGATTGAGAGTAAGAGTGATTGGGAGTAGGAGTAAGAATGAGAGTAGGAGTGATTGAGAGTAGGAGTGATTGGGAGTAGGAGTGATTGGGAGTAAGAGTGATTGAGAGTAAGAGTAATTGAGAGTAAGAGTATGAGAGTAAGAGTGAGAGAGTGAGTATGAATGGGTAAGGGTGACTGAGAGTGAGTAAGAATGACAGAGAGTAAGAGTGACAGAGAGTAAGAGTGACAGAGAGTAAGAGTGACAGAGAGTAAGAGTGACAGAGTAAGAGTGACAGAGTAAGAGTGACAGAGAGTAAGAGTGACAGAGAGTAAGAGTGACAGAGAGTAAGAGTGTCAGAGAGTAAGAGTGACAGAGAGTAAGAGTGACAGAGTAAGAGTGACAGAGAGTAAGAGTGACAAAGAGTAAGAGTGACAGAGAGTAAAAGTGACAGAGTGTAAGAGTGACAGAGTAAGAGTGACAGAGTAAGAGTGACAGAGAGTAAGAGTGACAGAGAGTAAGAGTGACAGAGAGTAAGAGTGACAGAGAGTAAGAGTGACAGAGAGTAAGAGTGACAGAGTAAGAGAGTGAGAGTGATTATGAGAGAGTTAAGAGTGTGAGGTGTGTGTGAGTGTAGCAGGCCAGGGAGGCAGGATGTGTGGTCACAGGCGAGGCCTAGGCCTCGTGATCTCTAATGTTGGTTTTTATATATATATGTGGGATTTTTTGTCCTGTTTCAAATTATAATTATTTAGCAGGAATGTAATAAGATATTGCACAGTATTAATGTGACAATAATATATGCATTATTTCCTTGATAATCAAACTTGTTGTTCAAAGATATATACAATCTTTGAAGGAAACATTTTTGAGAGCGCGAGCTGGCAACACTGGGCTGGTGGGTGAGAGAGACATATGGTTAGTTACGGTCAGACCTTCAGTGTTGAAGGGTGTGTCCCCGCTGGCCGCCACCAGCCGCCACCCGCCGCCACCCGCCGCCACCTGCCGCCACCAGCCGCCACCCGCCACCACCCACCACCAGCCGCCACCTGCCACCACCCACCACCACCGCCACCTGCCACCACCCACCACCAGCCGCCACCTGCCACCCACCACCACCCGCCACGCACACCACACACCGCCACCTGCCACCACCCACCACCAGCCGCCACCCTGCCACCACCACAACCACCCACCACCAGCCGCCACCCGCAGCCACCCGCCACCCGCCCGCCCACCACCAGCCGCCACCACCCACCACCAGCCGCCACCCACCACCAGCCGCCACCCGCCACCACCCACCACCAGCCACCACCCACCACCAGCCGCCACCCGCCGCCACCCGCCACCCACCACCAGCCGCCACCCCGCCGCCACCCGCCACCAGCCACCACCCACCACCAGCCGCCACCCGCCGCCACCCGCCACCCACCACCAGCCGCCACCCGCCGCCACCCGCCACCACCACCAGCCGCCACCCACCACCAGCCGCCTCCCGCCACCACCCACCACCAGCCGCCACCCGCCACCACCCACCACCAGCCGCCACCCGCCACCAACCACCACCAGCCGCCACCCGCCACCACCCACCACCAGCCGCCACCCGCCACCAGCCACCGCCACCCACCACCGCCACCCACCACCGCCACTCACCACCCGCCGCCACCACCCACCACCCACCACCAGCCGCCACCCGCCACCACCCACCACCAGCCGCCACCCGCCACCACCCACCACCAGCCGCCACCACCCGCCACCAGCCGCCACCCGCCACCAGCCACCGCCACCCACCACCGCCACTCACCACCCGCCGCCACCACCCACCACCAGCCGCCACCCGCCACCAGCCACCACCAGCCGCCACCCGCCACCGCCACACACCACCGCCACTCACCACCCGCCGCCACCACCCACCACCAGCCGCCACCAGCCACCACCAGCCGCCACCTGCCACCACCCACCACCAGCCGCCACCCGCCGCCACCCGCCACCCACCACCAGCCGCCGCCACCCGCCACCCACCACCAGCCGCCACCCACCGCCACCCGCCACCCCACCACCAGCCGCCACCCACCACCAGCCGCCACCCGCCACCACCCACCACCAGCCGCGACACGCCACCAGCCACCGCCACCCACCACCGCCACTCACCACCCGCCGCCACCACCCACCACCCGCCGCCACCACCCACCACCCGCCACCACCACCCACCACCGCCGCCACCACCAGCCGCCACAAGCCGCCACCGCCCGCCACCAGCCGCTACCATCCGCCACCAGCCGCCACCCGCCACCAGCCGCCGCCCGCTACCGCCCGCCACCGCCCGCCACCACCCACCACAGCCGCCACCACCCACCACCCGCCGCCACCACCCACCACCACCACCCGCCGCCACCACCCACCACCACCAGCCGCCGCCGCCACCACCACCCACCACCACCGCCGCCACCACCCACCACCACCAGCCGCCGCCGCCGCCACCACCACCCACCACCACCGCCGCCACCACCCACCACCACCAGCCGCCGCCGCCACCACCACCCACCACCACCGCCGCCACCACCACCCACCACCACCACCCACCACCACCACCCACCACCACCGCCGCCACCACCCACCACCGCCAGGCGCCACCACTCATCACAGACGCCGCCACCCGCCACCAGCCACAGCCACCCACCACCGCCACTCACCACCCGCCGCCGCCACCCACCACCAGCCGCCACCCGCCACCAGCCACCACCAGCCGCCACCCGCCACCGCCACCCACCACCGCCTCTCACCACCCGCCGCCACCACCCACCACCAGCCGCCTCCCGCCACCAGCCACCACCAGCCGCCACCACCCACCACCAGCCGCCACCCGCCGCCACCCACCACCAGCCGCCACCCGCCGCCACCCGCCACCCACCACCAGCCGCCACCCACCGCCACCCACCACCAGCCGCCACCCACCGCCACCCACCACCAGCCGCCACCCACCACCAGCCGCCACCAGCCGCCACCCGCCACCACCCACCACCAGCCGCCACCACCCACCACCAGCCTCCACCCGCCACCACCCACCACCAGCCGCCACCCACCACCAGCCACCGCCACCCACCACCGCCACCACCCACCACCCGCCGCACCACCCACCACCCGCCGCCACCCGCCACCACCACCCCCACCCCGCCACCACCAGCCGCCACAAGCCGCCACCGCCCGCCACCAGCCGCCACCATCCGCCACCAGCCACCGCCACTCACCACCCGCCGCCACCACCCACCACCAGCCGCCACCCGCCACCAGCCACCACCAGCCGCCACCTGCCACCACCCACCACCAGCCGCCACCCGCCGCCACCCGACACCCACCACCAGCCGCCACCCGCCACCCACCACCAGCCGCCACCCGCCGCCACCCGCCACCCACCACCAGCCGCCACCCGCCGCCAGCCGCCACGCGCCACCACCCACCACCCCGCCACCTGCCACCACCCACCACCCACCACCGCCAGCCGCCACCACTCATCACAGACGCCGCCACCCGCCACCGCCCGCCACCACCACCCACCACCACCACCCACCACCACCGCCGCCACCACCCACCACCGCCAGTGTCCGCCACCGCCGCCACTGTCCGCCACCGCCGCCACTGTCCGCCACCGCCGTCACTGTCCGCCACCGCCGCCACTGTCCGCCACTGTCCGCCACCGCCACCACTGTCTGCCACCGCCACCACTGTCCGCCCGCCGCCTCCACTGTCCGCCCGCCGCCTCCACTGTCCGCCCGCCGCCTCCACTATCCGCCCGCCGCCACCACTGTCCGCCCGCCGCCACCACTGTCCGCCCGCCGCCGCCACTGTCCGCCCGCCGCCGCCACTGTCCGCCCGCCGCCGCCACTGTCCGCCCGCCGCCGCCACTGTCCGCCCGCCGCCACTGTCCACCACCGCCGCCAAAGCCGCCACTGTCCGCCCGCCGCCACTATCCGCCACCGCCGCCACTGTCCGCCCCGCCACTGTCCGCCCGCCACCGCCACTGTCCGCCCGCCGCCACCACTGTCCGCCCGCCGCCACCACTGTCCGCCCGCCGCCGCCACTGTCCGCCCGCCGCCGCCACTGTCCGCCCGCCGCCGCCACTGTCCGCCCGCCGCCGCCACTGTCCGCCCGCCGCCACTGTCCACCACCGCCGCCAAAGCCGCCACTGTCCGCCCGCCGCCACTATCCGCCACCGCCGCCACTGTCCGCCCGCCGCCACTGTCCGCCCGCCACCGCACTGTCCGCCCGCCGCCACTATCCGCCACCGCCGCCACTGTCCGCCACAGCCGCCACTCTCCGCCGTACAGCCTCCCCTCTCTCCGTTAGTAAATAATTATAATTGTTAGTAAATAATAAAAAAAATATAATTTATTAGATTTTTTTTACCCTTAAATTGGTTTTAATATTTAAATTGAAAATAATAATATAATATAAAATATAATAAAAATAATATAATATAAAATATAATTTAATTTCAAGAAATTTAACTTTAAACACAAAGATGTGAAAAGGGTTCAGATTATTGGCTCAAACCTTTCATAAGAGATTCATATTGGTATATGAATGGATTATGAATGACTCATGTTAGGAGTGTAAAGTTGCCACAACATCTCAAATTAGTGTTAGATACATATGTCTTGGTTATAAGTTTTGGAAACCTATTTAAGTCCACACACAATATCGTATCTGATACGATAAAACAAACGTTTCCAATACTTTCAAATACTTTCCAGATATGTTGTGGCAACCTAAAATTGTTTGCTGGGAATATATATACGTAAAATCACACTACATGAATAACGTGAAAAAAGTCACTATATTACACTATTTAAGGATTTTAACTTCAAATCATAGAGCGAGGTTTCGTTTTATTTAGATCCAAGAAAAGACATATGACAATGTTGTTTCAAATACAAATGATAAAAATCAATGTGTTTTCATTAGAATTAACTAAAATGTTCCTGATTTTCCGTTTATATTACCGATGGAAGATGTACACGTAAAACCGCTCTAATCCGGCTGAAACGTCGATATATGCAATAAAAACAGAACTTCTCCCCTTTCTCAGTATTTTAACGAGAAACAAATAGTTGATTGAAAATGAAGTGTTTAAGGTTAATTTCTAATAAATTATGTGTTTGCATCATTTATATCGTTTTTTCAATGAATTAATAGCAATAAACTGAAAATTCACAAAAACGTGGAAAAACAGCAAAATATTGCCTAATTCGATGATATTTTGTTTATATCACATAAAGGAAAAGGGGATGATAAACGTCAAAATATTGCTGAATTCGATGATTTTTAGTACGAAATAAAATGCAAGAAAACTTGCATAAAATGCAATATTATGCGAAAATCTGAGACTTGAAGGCCAAATCACATATCGTGATACTACATAAAATAGTATCGAAATATTGGTAAAAATGAATATATTTACGTAATATCAAACTACATAAAAAACGTGAAAAAAGTCATTATTATACCAAATTTGAGGATTTTAACTTCGAATCATAGAGCGACGTTTCGTATTTTTTAGAGCCTAGAAAACACGTATAAAGATGTTGCTTCCAATACAAATGATAAAAATCAATGTGTTTTCATTAAAATTAACTAAAATTTTCCTGATTTTTGGTTTATATTACCGATGGAAGATGTACACGTAAAACCGTTCTAATCCGGCTGAAACGTCGATATATGCAATAAAAACAGAACTTCTCCCCTTTTCAATATCTTACTCAGTATTTTAACGAGAAACAAATAGATGATTGAAAATGGAGTATTTAAGGTTATTTTCTGATCAATTATGTGTTTGCATAATTGTTCTCGTATATTTAATGAAATAATAACAATAAACTGAAAATTCACAAAAACGTGGAAAAACGGCAAAATATTGCCTAATTTGATGATATTTTGTTTAAATCACATAAAGGAAAAGGGGATGATAAAGGTCAAAATATTGCTAAATTCGATGATTTTTAGTACAAAACAAAATGAAAGAAAACATGCTTATAAATGCAAAATTTACGAAATTTTGAGACTTGAAGGCCAAATCACATATCGTTAGAAAACATGAAGTAGTATCGAAATATTGGTAAAAACGAATATATATACGTAAAATCACACTACATGAATAACGTGAAAAAAGTCACTATATTACCATATTTAAGGATTTTAACTTCAAATCATAGAGCGAGGTTTCGTTTTTTTAGATCCAAGAAAAGACATATGACAATGTTGTTTCAAATACAAATGATAAAAATCAATGTGTTTTCATTAGAATTAACTAAAATGTTCCTGATTTTCCGTTTATATTACCGATGGAAGATGTACACGTAAAACCGCTCTAATCCGGCTGAAACGTCGATATATGCAATAAAAACAGAACTTCTCCCCTTTCTCAGTATTTTAACGAGAAACAAATAGTTGATTGAAAATGAAGTGTTTAAGGTTAATTTCTAATAAATTATGTGTTTGCATCATTTATATCGTTTTTTTATGAATTAATAGCAATAAACTGAAAATTCACAAAAACGTGGAAAAACAGCAAAATATTGCCTAATTTGATGACATTTTGTTTATATCACATAAAGGAAAAGGGGATGATAAACGTCAAAACATTGCTGAATTCGATGATTTTTAGTACGAAACAAAATGCAAGAAAACTTGCTTAAAATGCAATATTATGCGAAAATCTGATATTTGAGGGCCAAATCACATATCGTGATACTACATGAAATAGTATCGAAATATTGTTAAAAATGTACTATTATTTACGTAATATCAAACTACATGATATACGTGAAAAAAGTCATTATTATACCAAATTTGAGGA